>NC_142948.1:1165398-1170398 GCF_046866305.1 Octopus bimaculoides | reverse complement strand
CCAGAGCTATGGAGGGCTGAGGGCTTTGTGATAACCGGAACTATGGAGGGGCTGAGAGGTTTGTGGTGAGTGGAGTTATGGAAGGCTGAAGGGGTTTGTTATGACCAGAGGTCAACGCTGTTGCGGAATAATCCACTGAAAACAGGCAGTGTGATAAGCCAACATGGAGATGACAGGATGGATGTCACCCAAATTAAGGACGACTGATAGGGTCTACAGTTACAGTGGGTCGTGCTGACCTTCGATGAAGAGGTTTGTGGGGTAAAAAAACACTGTGACGACCCACAATGAACATAGGGTTGTTCTTTCTCAAAGTAAAGGGCTCTGTGACGACCTGAAGTTACAGAAGTTGCAGTGACACACTGTGGAAAGGTGAGTAAAAATATTCTAGCCATGGCCATCCCATCGAATATTCAGACTTAATGTATCTAGAACTGCATTCGCCATCTTTCCTTGTTGCAATTGTTGTTGAACCCCAGGTAGTCCTGTTCCAGCAGACCTATAATCAATGGTATTCCATATGTGACCATTCCATTTAGGATTCTGATATCATCTCCCTAGCACTATGGTTTCTAATGTAACCCTCAATGTTGTTTAGTCCCAGGCCAGTCCTGATCCAGCAGAACTATGAACTGAGACTCTCCATCCGTGACCACCACAGATACATTCAGACAGTGTCTTAAGAAATACATTGTCTTATTTCATTTCATTCTCTCTTATAAATTTTTCTTTTAATCTTTAATCATATATTCTTTTATGTGTAATCATCTTTTATATCCTAAGCTGGTTTATTTTGTGACTTATTAAACTAATCCTAATCCTTCCCCTCTTTTCACCCCCACTCCTATTATACATTATCCCCCCCCCTCTCTCACTTCTTTGCAAACAACTTTTCTAAGATAAAATTTTAATTAAAACTATTCTATGTTTGTATAAACTGTGCACAACATTATACATAGATATTTTCACCTGATGCTGTTTTAAGTGTGTGTATACCTACCTACCTACCTACCTATCTACCTACCTACCTACCAGTGGCGGACTGGGTCTAAAAATATTGGTTGCCAGGAGACTAAGGGGGCCCATCCACAACTACAGTTCTATCATTTAATTTTTTTTTGGTTAAAACTATTCTTTTCACCTGTCTACAAACACAGCCAGGCTGACATAATTAATGCATTTTTCCAGGAGTGAATAAAAAATTCTCAAACTTGAGGGGATGGGCAACCTTAGATACTAACATGGGTCCCCATATATGGATTCTAATAGCGCAGGGGCCCACTTGATATCGGGCAAGCTGGCAACTTGGCCAGCCTACCTACCTACCTACCTACCTACCTACATACATACATACATACATGCATACATACACATAAACATATATATTCATGTTTACATAACGCTGGACCGGAAATTAAGTAAAACATTCACACTTCGTTGCTGGGCAAGGCATCAACATCACTCATTCGCTTCAACCCTACTCTGGACCTCTATCTTAAGGAATCGAGTTTTCAGTGGATGGATGACCAAAACTAGAAACGAGAAAGTCGAGGGAACCTTTGTTGGGCGTCCAGAAATAACAACCAAACATTTTTTAGATAACATATTCCACTGGCTTAAATTGTAGGACACGTTGGACAATGTAATTGATGATTGGCAAAAAGACAGGATGGTCACAAACAGAAAGCCTTTGATAACAGATCTCTTTGATTAAGGATGAACGACAGTAAGTACATCAAGCGGGAAGGACACATGAGTTAATGTAGTCCTAGATACACAAGGACACATCGGGTAATGTAGTCGTAGATAGACTGGGACATTGGTTAATGTTGTCCCAGATAGACTAAGACACATTTTCGCTCTAATTATCGACGATATTGATAATGGTAATTATTATGGTAATATATTGATAATGATAATTGTAAAACAGAATGGAGGAGGAGGAGTAGTAAGGTGGTGAAGGCAGGAAGTCAGCCATATTTCTGAAAAGAGCGATAAGTCTTCTGCTAGGATTGGTTTGGACAAAAGCCAAACGCCAATATGTTCGATTATGGAGAAGAATCATATCGCACATCGATTAGGGATTTCACCATTCATTATTAGCTGTATCGATTAGGGATTTAATGCCTATATTGATCAGTATTGATAATTTCAGTGAACGGGCGTGCGGAGGATCTACTTAAAGTGACCACACACACACACACACACACACACACACACACACACACACACACACACACACACACACACACACACACACGAACATCCGCATATATACATACACACACATATACGAACATACACATGTAATAAACACACATACAAACATATGCACATCACATATATACACGCACGCGTTAAAGTGCAAATTGAATGTACATACACACGTGCACACACATACATACACACGCACAAATGTACCTCTACATAAAAGTAAGGCAGAGTTGTTAGCATGTCGGATAGAATGCTTAGCGGCATTTCGTTCGTCTTTAAGTCCGGAGTTCAAATTCCGCCGCGGTCGACTTTGCCTTTCATCCTTTCAGGGTCGATAAAGTAAGTACCAGTTAAGCAGTGGGAGTAAGTGTAATTGACTCACCCACTGACTCGAAATTGCTGGCTTCGTGTCAAAATTTGAAACCGATATCTCGACATCTCTAACTAGAGAAGGAAGAGCGGGAAGGTCATGGCTGGAACGCTATTGATAATAGGTCTGGAGAGTCAGGAATGACTTGGGGTTAAAAGAAGAAGAACAACAACATCAATTCGATATCCTTTATCACTCACAATGATCCACCGCATCTCTCCCCTCAACACAATCCGCGCTCTGTCCACGCATCTCCTTTCCGTCTACCCATCAATGTTATCCCACCGTGTCTGTCGATCCCCCATTATCCCACAGCATTTATCACCTTTCTATTATTCCACTTTGTCTATTTTCAATATTTGCCGTTTTTATGAGAAATGTTTCCAAACAATTTATTCGACTAGAACATTGTCCACTGAATCGATCTCCTCAGAATTATCCCAATGTGACAATCCCCTCAGAATATCCTTTCATTATTACCCTCTCTGTACCCATGCCGTCAAACCCTATATAATGTGCCTTTTTTTTCTCAACAAATCGAGCCAACCCCAAAATAACTTTGGCGTTTACTTATATTAATGTATGAGAAAGGGTTAACAGTTTTATTGAATATATTAAGAACAAGTTCAGACGACAACAACAACCTAGCCATGTTTATCTCCTGTTTAAACCGCCATTACAGGAACAATAGAAAACGTTTTTAGCTGGAAAATATTTCAAGACTTTGCCGACCAACCAAGGATGTTTTCCTGTAAAACTGAACAACTTTTCATCAAATCTGTTTAATACACTTCAGTGATTCTTCAAGAATTTTGACATTTCTAAGAACCTGTGCTAAAATGCAAAATGTCACTTAGATTTTCAGCTTCAAGCTGGGAACTTGAAAAACTCAGCGGAAAATTCCAAACAATATTTATCTCTGACATTCTCGTTTTTGTTCTGAAGCAGAAACGGAAAGATTTATTCTTATTTATGTGAAATCTCTCCTTTTGATTTTCTAACCATTACAATTCCGAACAATAACTACATTATTATTATTCTCCAAGAGCGTACGGCTCAGATTCTCAGGACGGGTAGAACAAGATTTATAGAATGGAATTATATATCGTATAACACGATTTGTATGATAGAATTACATAGACGTATAACAAGTATGGGTACAAAGGGAGTAATGATAAAAGGATATTCTAAGGGGATTGTCACATTGGGATCATTCTGAGGAGATAGATTCAGTGGACAATGTTCTGGTTGTATAACAGGATTTGTATGATAGAATTACATAGGCACAGGAATGGCTGTCTGGTCAGTAGCTTGCTTACCCTGCCACACAAGCAGGAGAACCCAGTCATGGCTGTCAAACAATTCCTGCGACCACATCACCCCTAATATCTGGCTATCTAACTCCCCAGACTAGAACCCCCTTGATTATTGTGTGTGGGCTGCAGTTGAGCGAGAGACCAACAAAACTCTTTGTGACACCAAAGATGAACTGAAGGCAAGGATTATGGCAGCATTCACCAACTTAAACAAGGAGACCATCCAGAAGAGCTGCAGGAGATTCCGAAGTCGTCTGGAGACCGTGGTTAAGGCCGATGGCGATGTTATTGGATAAATTTACTTTTTAGTATTTCAAGATATTCTTATGTAATTTTGGTAAATATATCTGTTAAAATGAAAAGTCAGTGTTATTTTCATTTTTGCGTAATTTAGACGACAATTTATTCGCCGCACCCTGTCTATATATAAAACCAATCCTTCCCGGTTCCTGCAACATCTGAAGACCGACATCGCGTTAATGCTACGTGTTTTGAACAATTTAAACGTGGTAGCTTTCATTCCTCTCCAGGTCTTAACAACAGATTTGTTCCAAAGAAGAAAGGACACGAACCGAAACCAGTTCTGCAACTTCATTTATTGACCCCGAAAGGATGAAAAATAAAGTTGGCCACGGCGGGGTTTGATCTCTGAGTGTAGAGACGGGATACAAATACTGCGAAGCACTGTCTGTCTGTCTGTCACTCTAATGTCTCGTGCATTTATGAGTGCAGTGGCATAAATGCATTCAACTGATGCACTCAATGGAAACTGCGAGAGAACTGCAGCTGTTTCACCTGATTTCACACGGCACAGCATCTCAAATTACGTTACGGCGAACATTGGACAGTGCAATCTTATGTATGTATGTATGTATGTATGTATGCATGCATGTTGGCATGCATGTATCTATGTATGTATCTATCTATCTATCTATCTATCTCACCATACCATATTAAACCATAGTCCCTCCTCTCTCAACTTTAATGTGATTCTATGAAAAACAAAAACAAACCCAGTGATGCGACTCGGATCACATCTCCATCCCACTTTGCTGAATGGCCACCTCCATGTGTACGCTTCGTTTCCTTTAGGTTCCCTT
>NC_142948.1:1145398-1157898 GCF_046866305.1 Octopus bimaculoides | reverse complement strand
GACGAAGGAGGAGGAGGAGAAGGAAAAGAGCTCTCGGTCGTCAGCTGTGATTGGATAGATGTAAGTTTGACGCCGTTCCAGCCATGGCCATCCAATTTTATGAAAGACTATTGGGATTTGTCGTAGATTTAGCTGCTAATTCTAGCAAATCAAGCGACCGCAATAAATGCTTCCTTGTTGACTGCCTGTCTGTCTGCCTGCCTGACTGTCTTTGGGTCGACCTATGTGTCTATATGTTTGTGTGTGTCTGTGTGTCACTGTTTATCAACAGAGTATCTTTTGATAGAAATACATGTTGGCCTTGTTGTTGTTGTTGTTGTTCTCTCGTTGATTCTTTCACCTTTCTATAGTTTAATCAAATGACCAACACCATCCCCACCACTAAACCACCACCACCACCATCATCATCATCGTCATCATCGCTATCGTTCTAACAAAACCCGGACGGCGACGACGACCATCACCGCCACCACCGCCGCCGCTACCACCGCCATCACCACTATCACCGCCACCCTCACAACCACTACAACCATCATCGCTATCATCACTACACCGTCGCCGTTGCAACCACCTCCACCGCCACCATCAAACATGTGTAACCCCCCCCCCCCCCCCCACGAAATCCTGTACTCCACCCCGCTCTACCCATTCTTTAACCTTCAAACTGAGAAGAAGACCGAGTCTAAAAATGTCTCCGGTGAAACCTCGCTGCCGTCTGTGGAAAGAAGCAGATTCTTGGACAATGTCTCTCCATTGAAGAACTGCGTCGCAGAAGTTTGCTTTTGGAATTCCATTGAAAGTTCCTCAAGCAGAAACAACTGTTTTCACAAATTCTTTCTTTCTTCTCCTCCTCCTCCTCCTCCTTCTCCTTCTCCTCCTCCTTCTTCTTCTTCTTCTTCTTCTTCTTCCGTTCTTTGCCATTCTTTCGCTCAGGTAAGTGTCCGAAAGAATCTGTTTTTCTTTCTCTTCTCTCTTTGAGATTTCCTGAAGAGACAATTCCAAATTAGTCTGCAGGAATTTCTGAGAGCTGTACGGTTAAGTGAAGACGCAACAACGACATATATAAAGTTTTGCAAAGATTTAAGACCAGAAATAGTCAAAGTTAAATGCGATGGTCATTGCAGTTCAGCTGAGCAAATAAGTGATGTGGGGGTGGTAGTGGTGGTGATGGAGGGACAGTGTTGAGCGCGACGCATTATTTCGCTTCTTCAACAAGGAATAAGACAGCAGCAGCAGCTAGGTTGAATCGATAGAGATTCAGTTCGAATGATTTCCGGGATAAATTCAGATTCTATGAGGTGTGAGTTCAAATGCCATCGAAGTCAGCTTTATCTTTCATCTTTTGGAGATCACTAAATAAACTACCAGTCGTGGCATTTCTTCTCCCCCTCCCCCCTCCACTCCCCCTCCCCCTCCACTCCCCCTCCCCCTCCTTCTCCCCTTTACCAACTCTGTCTCCCGAGAAGCTACACACACTTCACCAACTTCTTGTACCTATCAATAGCAAAAATGACCTATCTTATTGTTGCCACCAGAGGTGCTCCCTGTTAAGGAATTTGAAGCTGACAATCCAGACATGCCGCTCTAGGCCTGACTGTCTCACACACAGGGACAAGGCATTTAATTCCTGCCACCCGTATAGGCTACAGCCACACCCATGTTGATCATTAAACCTCAATTGCAACCCAACAGCACGAAATTTGGTTATTCCCACATAAAGATCACTGTCGTTAGTGTGTTAACACTCTTCTGAAAGACGACCGAAGTACTTACTGACCAGCGCCATGTATGGCGCTCCAATACAAGGAACTGGCGTAGTTGTTGAATCCGCTGCATCGTAACCTCTCGCTAAAGCGACGACAGCATCCTGTCAACTTTCTGTCTGAACACGCAGACCTAAAAATAAGTAGCTGGTGTCGCTTTCCCAGCATTAATACCACGTAATCTGAGCTGACCAATAGAAGCCTAATATTAAAAAACCATTTTGAATTTGTCTCAAATCTCTCCATTCTGTCCTAGCATTTGACGAGATGGACTCGTCCATGCTCCCACGAAATTTTAAGTTATGTGGAGTTGAGTTAAGCTGTTATTGATTATATATATATATATACGTGTATGTATGAGCAACGAAAGATGCCTCTACATGGTAGCTCGAGTAGAGAGAAGTAACAGCCAAATTTCCCTTAAATCACACCCTCCGGCCGTGGGAAACAAATAACTCATTAGACAATGCACTCCTCGGTACACTGAGGCAAGGAAGGAAACAGGTTGACTTTAATCCTATGGATCTACTAGTACAGAACTAGCATAGTGCCAAACGAGAAGAACAACAGCAACAAACTGACCAGCGAGGAGTGGGTGCAGTGATGCTGTGGGTGATGTCCCCTCTTTCGTTGTCAACCTAATCCTAGTCTTTTATGAAAAAAAAAACACTAGAAAAAAAACCCAAAAAAACCAGGAACGAATATAAGCGAAGACGAATATGAAAAAAACAAATATAAATATCAAAACGTAAAAAAAAACCTACAAAAAAAAACAACGCGAAATTATTAACAATTGATATCATTGTAAAGATTGTGTTTCTGTGGAATTGGTTGATGTTGATGTTGTTGTTGCTGTCGTTGTATGCTGTTGTTGTTGTTGTTGTTTTGTAGTTGTTGCTGATGTAGAAAAAATACTTTTTTGGTAGGAAATATTCGGGTTTTTGGGAATGGTGAAGGGAAAAAACCGGAAGTGTCAGATATTGTCAAAATGATAATAGAAATTACAATAGCAGCAGCAGTAGTAGTCGTAGTCACAGTAGTAGTAGTCGTAGTAACTGTTGTCGTGGTAGTACTATTAGATTATATTGGTATTATTATTATTATTATTATTATTATTATTATTATTAGTAGTAGTGGTAATAGTGGCAGTAGTAGTGGTATTGTTTATGGCGGAAGCAGTAGCAGTGGTGGTGATGATGGTAATTGTACTATTAGCTGTGGTGGTGGTGGTGGTGGTCGTAAATACAACAACCGTACGAGAGACTAGGGTGTGTATGGGAAGTATGAGATGTCTTATACTGAAGAGAGAGAGAGAGAGAGAGAAAGAATAAAGGTAAACTGTACAGTGTAGATTGTGTCTATTTACATTGGTGGTGGTTGTAGTAGTGGATTTGGTGGTGTTGATGGTGTGGACGTTGGTTGTGGTGGTGAGATGTATCTGTATAAATATTGACTTGGGGACAGCTATTATATCTCAGCTCTAACACAAATGTTGTGAGTATACGTACATACATACATACATACAGATGTGTGTGTATGCTCGTGTGTGTGTATGCTCGTGTGTGCGTGTGTAGAGGTATATATATATATATATATATATATATATATACCTCTACACACACGCACATGCACACACACGATCGCACGTACACACAAACACAAACTGATGCATATACGTTAAGATACAGAAAGTAACAAAAAGCGGCCTCAATACTTATTGTAATGTTTACTTATTCAATACGGGGTGAAACAACAGATGTGTGTATGCGTGTGTGAAGGCACGTGACCTAATTGTTAGGTCGCTAGATCGTCAGTTCAATTCCCAGTGCGTTGTGCTGTTGAGCAAAACTACTTCATTTTACGTTGGTCCAGTCCACTCAGCTGTCAATGGGTCACACTGTGACAGCATACATAGCCTTTTGATGCGGGGGGATTTTGGTCTGCTCACTTAGCCATCATTCAAAAAGTAAAACCGATCGAAATGCATTGTGACTAGCGGTGTCCCAGCTGATGCGATGAAGGGAGCGGTCTGTTCGTGAAATTAACGTGCAAATTGCTGAGTACTCCACAGAGTAAATATGTATGTATGTATGTGCAGATTTGTATGTATTCTCATGCATATAGTTGCATATCTAGACATGCACATATATATTTAAATGATAAACTTCTGGAAAGTTATACAGATTTTTACAGTTCCAGCGATCTGTAGTCTTCGAATTAGCTTTCTCCTTTCTGGTTTTGAGAAGTCTAATTTCTTAAGATTGGTATTTAGGCAATGTGTTACATATCCATATGTATGTATGTATGTGTGTGTGTGTGTGTGTGTGTGTGTGTGTGTGTGTGTGTGTGTGTGTGTGTGTGTGTGTACGTACGTACGTACGTATGTAGGTAGGCGTAGCGATGCGTACTGCCTTAATTCTTCGAAACGCCGGAGTTTTAATGGTGGCAGCTGATGAAGGGGATGTTTCTATGTGGCCTGCTTGTTTGTTGCACCTTGTTTACCATTTTGTCCTTGTTTTTTTGCCACGTCATGTACCCAGTTATGTATCTATATGTACATGAACGTATATACATACATGTACATATATATGCATATACTCATATATTGTTTATATATATATATATATATATATATATATATATATATATATATATATGTATACATATATGCATATACCGACTCCCAAACCCGTAGCCTCCGCACGTACTGTATTAAAATGTCGACCGTAATGGTGGTTTCTTTTGTCACGTCATAATTGAAGACATGAAAAATTAACGGATTTATTTATTTATTTGTTTATTAATCAATTAATTAATTTATCAAAATTTTATATGTTTTAGCGCAAAAACAAAAAGGAAAACCTGTTTCGTTATTCTTGGTTGTCTTGTTTAGCACGAACACCCCCTCCATCAGGATTGATACTGTTGTAGTCGTTGTCATTCTCCTTCTTTCTCTCTTCTGTTTGTTTGTTGTTGTTGTTGTTCTTCTTCTCCATCATCATAATCCACATCATCATCATCATCTTCACAGAACTATCTCCGCAACCCGAACGCATTATTTACTGATACTATCATCATCTTTAGCATCATCATCATCATCATCATCACTATTATCATCATCATCATCATCGCCATCATCATCATCATCATCATCATCATCATCATTATTATATGAAAACTCACAGCTTGTTTTCCTGGGTATGGTGGAAAGTGTCAGCTGTCCACAGCCAGCAGACTAAGGTGGCACTTGTTTATTGGTCAGGCTTCAAGAACCCTGCCAAGAATTCTTGCAGTTCCAAGCCGATCTAATTGTTGTAGGTGTTCGACCTTCACCCTTGCACCAATCTATTATTACTATTATTATTATTACTATTATTATTATTATTATTATTGTTATTATTATTGTTATTATTATTATTATTATTATATGGCATTTGTCCAATGCATAGAATTAACAACGAGGAACGCAAACTGGCCATCGCCGACTGCGGTCTCTTTGTATGCCACTGAAATGCCAACCGAACATGTTGCCTTGCACGTGGTTAAGGACCACCACATCACATCTAACGAGTCGAATAAAATTTACTTGAAACACATACGTACACTCACATGTATAAACATACATGAATATATATTTACACATGTGCATGCATACACATGTATACACACACGCATATATATATATATATATATATATATATATATATATATATATGTAAACGCACACATGCACACAAGTATGTATGTATCTATATCTGTATATCTATCTATCTATCTATATACACGTACACACACGAACATGTATACGTATATATATATATATATATATATATATATATATACATTTATATGAATGTGTGTACGTCCATACAAACACGTATGCTCAGACACACGCACACCCACCCACACACATGTACATATCTATCGATCTATCTGTCTAAATATTCATACATATACATATGCATACATAAATACAAACACATACACTAAAACATACACACATGAATATAAGTACGAAATGCCAGGAGCCATCCTGGCATCAAAATATTGGTCATTTCCCAAATCCTTCGCTGAATTCCATGCATTGAATCACCATTTGTATAATGAGATAGCAATCTTTCGTTGTTTTCGAATCTATCGTATAATTCTGCCATGGTGTCTGCGTGTGCGATACTTAAAACCATGGAACGACATGGAAGACAGAACCTATTACGGATACAACTATTTTTATTATCGGTAAGGCATTTCACTAACAATATGACTATTTAACTTTTAGTGACACCCACCCAAGCACGCACACACACACACACACGAACGTAAGGTGATGTCGCCAGTGCATAACGATACTGAAGACCAGTTGTAAGACCTCATTTACATACATGTATACATTTCACGGAAAAAGAGAAAACTCGGTTTCGCAGAATCAGGACAAAAGAAACTGACGCAGATTCTCCAAATCCAATCTATTAGTGGCACAGTGAAGGTTTGTAAGACATTCCCAAAATTCTCCAGCTTAGTTTCTTTTATATCCTTGTATTGGAAATTTAATATAACGAAGCGGGGAGGGAGAAAATATATACACGACGTACTACTATTACTATTATACGAAACTCAACGCTCTATATATGTTATTGGCTTCAGATAAAGCCGGAGAGAGAGAGAGAGAGAGAGAGAGAGAGAGAGAGAGAAAGAGAAAGAGAGAGGTGAGAGAGAGAGGTGAGAGAGAGAGAGAGAGAGAAGCAGAGAGGGCGAAGTGATTTATACTCGAAACCCTTGTCGACACTTTATGTAAAATTTTATGCCATAAAAATAAAACATGAGTGAAAGTTATAAAAGAAAGGAGAGCTCTTATAAAGGGAAAGAAATGCAATGTAAAGAACAGTTTCATAAAGAGAGAGAGAGCGAGTGTGCTAATGAGAGAAATGATGTGAAGAAGTGATGGATGACACGTTAAGAAAACAGAACAGGATATAAAAAACACGGTAAGCAAATTTGTGAGCACACACACACACACACACACACATGTGTACGTATGTGTAGGTGTGTATATTTGTATGTGTCTATAGTGTCTATGTGTCTGTGTGTATGTGTATGTACATATATGTGTACACACACACACATATGTATTTCAGTTGCATTGTTTTCTAATAATAATAATAATATTAATAATATTAATAATAATAATAATAACAACGGCAACAACAAGAACAATAGCAAGAACTGCAGCAACATCATCATCGTCATTAACAACAACAACAAAAAGCATTTAGGAAGCGTATAAAGTACTCAAGAATTCCCGTTGCAATTCAAAAGAATGGAAATTTTATTTTAATTTTTATTTGAAAAACAACCAAGAGAAGCAGGAAGGTTGAGTAGTTGAATGGACGTTCACCTTAAACAGAAACAACTTGAAGAAAAACACAAGCTGTTCAGGCTGTCTGTTAAGATTTTCAGTTTAAAACAAAAAAAAAAACAAAACAAAAAGAAAATATAGAGAAAACAACGAAGCTATGAGATATTTCGCTGAAAGAGAATGGCGGATAGGAACTTTCTTTCTGTACAGGTTGATATCACACGTCAACGACTCGGTATGGAGATATTTGTATTTGTGACAACTTACATACGAGGGCTGTATATGCGTGAGGATATATATACATATATATATATATATATATATATGTATATATATATATATGTATATATATATAGAGAGAGAGAGGGAGAGAGAGAGGGGGCAAGAGAGGGGAGATAGATAGATGGAGAGAGAGAGAGAGCAAATAAGTTGAATTAGGTTTTAATAAAGATATTTAATTAAAAGAATAAGTTTGTATTGTGAAGATGGTAAAAAAAACGTGGAAACGAATTCGTTGTAGGTAAATAGCAATTAATATAGATTATGGAAATAATTTTGAAAAATGCTCGTTTTATATTTGTAGTGTAAATTGTGTAAATTTTGAATTGAAAAACGATGTGTTTTGAGAGAGAGAGAGAGGGGAGAGAGAGTGGGAGAGAGAGAGAGAGAGGGAGAGAGAGAGTGAGTGGGAGAGAGAGAGAGAGAGAGAGAGAGAAATCAACGCGGCGACACTAGAACCCTCTGGTGTATCACCAAGATACGAAGAAGAGATAATCTGATCGGATTAAGATTGAGAAAAGATTCTTTTTAAGGATTTATCGTAAGACCAGTAATTAACTTTGTGGTTAATTAATTGATTAATTGCTTTAAAGAACACAATGACTAGGGGACAGCAAAAGTGCGATCGATTCTATAGATTGTTATACATAATTGTATATTACATATAACACTATGATTGCTCGGAATACTCTTCTAAATTATTGTTTTATTATTTTGTTATATTATTTTGTAACTTAGGTATTTCGATGGATACACCACCCGAGTTGGTCCAGACCATGTCTAGATTAAGAGCACCATCTGGAAAAGACATTTAGTATATAGTACCAGTAAAGTACTGGAGTAAACGGAATTAGCTAACCCGCTTCGTCCAAATTACTGGCTTTGTGCCTAAATCAGACAGGCCCGCTGATGTTTAACCTCAATTTTCGTTAGGAAAAAATATTTATAAAGATAATGTGTGGTTTACAGGAAATACTGTGAGACCCCTATTACTTATGGGCTTCCGTAATTTACTAAATCCCAAACACAATTCAGGCATTGCTACGACTGTTGCAATTGTGTAGAAATTTGTTGAGTTTCAAAAGTATTTTTATTCACCGTTATATCAAAGATAACTATCATATATATATATATATATATATATATATATATATATATATATATATATATATATACATATGTATGTATATACATATGTATGTATATACATATGTATGTATATACATATGTATGTATATATATATGTATGTCTATGTATATGTATGTATATATATATGTATGTCTATGTATATGTATGTATATATATATGTATGTCTATGTATATGTATGTATATATATATATATGTATGTATGTGTATGTATATATATATATATATATATGTATGTATGTGTATGTATATATGTGTATGTATATATATGTATGTATATATAATATGTATGTATAATATTCATCGTCTGAAAATTTTCAGTATTTGCTTTCTCTCTCTTTATATACATGTATATATATTTTGTATATAAAACCCAAGCATTTTTATTTGTTTATTCGCATAATTGTCTCTCTCTACATTCACATTATACATCATAGGAACTAAAGTGTCATATGTACACACTTATTGAACCCTTCCTCTGTAAATATTGCCATTTTAACTCTACTCGATAGTAAATGTGAGAATGACTGTTTAAATTAACTGTTTCTAAAATTAATTAAAATACAAACTTAAACCAGCCAGAAATATATTTAATCATTATAATAACATTATATTTTATCGTTATTGAAATTACTTATCGTCTTCGAATATAAATTATCTTTAAATAAAATAATTTTTTCATTGCGATAAATAGCTTTCAAATATATATTGTTTTGTAATATATGTTGTCTTTAATACATACTGTCTTCAAATATAAAACATTTAAAAATATATATTGTCTATAAATATGTATTGTTTTCAAATATATATCTTAAAATAAGGCTGTGAGTTGGCAGAATATCTAGTGGCAATTCGCCCATCTTGACTTTTTGGATTTCAATTCCGCCGAGGTTGATTTTGCCTTTCATACCTTTGGGGTCGATAAAATAAGTACCAGTTGCGTTCTGAGGTCGATATAATCGACTTACTCCCTCCCCCGAAATTGCTGGCCTTGTGCCAATATTTGAAACCGATATATATCTTAAAATCTGTCTTCAAATATCTATTTTATATAATCGTTAATACAATTCTTTCCCATTTCGTCACCGTATTAAACTCTTCCCATCCCTTCACACACCGCCATCACCTCCCCATGTTTAATTAAACCCACCCATTTTTCTTCTTATAAAGTTAGTATGTATTAATTATGATATCTACTCTAACCATCTGTTGGCTATCGAGTTTCCTTCTACTTTTAGCCTATTTCTATCCAGTCAATCTCCTTTCTTCTTTTTAAAACCATCCTTAATATTTTTCTCTCTACAATTTGATGAAGCAACCAAGGTGAAACTCCGAAGTCAATGTTGCATTTCAACACACACAAGCACAGGAATACACTTTCTGCAACTTTGCTTAGGCATCTGAGCGGGTATCGCCATGACAACTTTGTCATGGTCAATGCGATGGTCACACACTACACACCTTCCTTCCAAGCAATGCTGTAAACAGCGGAAGTGAGGTAGAGCGTTAACATTTAGTGCATATGGACAGCAGAGTTCAAAGTCAATCTGTACCAAGCGGCTTCATTCTGCGTGCTTTAACTTCGTTACTATGGCAACAGTCCGGATACTTATTGATCAGACCTCGTATATTTATTTGTACATGTCTGTATATATATATATGTATATGTATGCAAATACAAGCACATGTATTGTTTATATACATACATACATACATATATATATATATACAGCATACATACACGAACGCGTGTATATATATAATAACAGTACGCTGGATGCATTTGACAAGCTGTCGTACTGCTATCAGTGATCTCAAAATGCGAAACAGCGTTTTGTTCATTCTATCAAATGTTCACAAAGCGTGATAGAAAATTTAGCACATTCAATTCTGTGTTTTCTGCAGCTAATTTAGTGCAGCTTTTTGATTGGCTGCATCGTAAAACTGCGATTTTCAGCATAATTGTTTTATCTTGTATATTTTCTTCTACAAATATATTGTTTTTCCTTCATATTTTTTTCACTGCCCCAGCAATATTTTGTTTTGTGGTTGATAGAATATAATTTTTACGTTTATTGTTATATTAAAAAGCTGCTATTATTTCTTGCTGAATCTGGTGAAACGGTTTCTAAAATGAACGACCAATTGGATAATTTTCCACTTATCAAAGATGGCGAACGCAGATTCTATTATGTTTTTAGTTTAGTAATTCGTGTGTATTTTGTATTTGCGCATGTGTTGTTTGTGTGTGAGTGCGCGCGCTGGTGACTGTGTATGTGTGTGTGTTTGGATGTGTGAATGAGTGGGAGCTTTTGTGTGTGCGGTTGTAGTGGGTATGCGTATATGTGTTTGGGGTTGGGGACATGTGTGGGTTTGTTTCTATGCATATATACGTGTCTATGCGTATGAATGTATATAAATATGTATGTATGCATGCATGTTTGTATAAAAGGTCTATGTGTATATATATGTATATGTATGTATGTATATATATATATATATATATATATATATATATATATACATACATACACGTATATATATAGATATATGTATGTATGTATATATATTACGGTTATCAATATAACAATATTTGGCAAAAAAAAAAAATATAAACGATCATCCCGAGATACAAGAATATAGTGAATCGAAACAAAGAAGAAGAAACAAGAAAAGACAGTAACGCGAGTACGTGGTACAAGTACTGTATGATGAGAGACGCTCAGGAAAGGAAGGAAAATATATATGTATGTATATGTGTGTGTGTGTGTGTGTGTGTATATTGAGTCATCCCTTTAATAATGCGGTTTTTTCAGTTGCATGAACTAAAAGTCGGAGGGGGACGGGATAAACTACTTACTATAAAGGCATGTAGTAATTTTATTTTCCTCTTATTCTTAGTGCAAGTTTTGAAGAGTGCAGTTCGATTTTAACAGTTATTTTTTCAAAGCTATAATGGAAGTGGTAAAGGAGCATATTCGGCATATTTTGCTTTATGAGTTCAATAAAGGCCACAACACAACGGAAAGTGCGAGGAACATTAATGCAGTATGTGATGATCGGACAATAAGTGTAAGCCAGTGTCAACGGTGGTTCCAGACACTCTGAGCTGGAAACTACAGTCTAGAAGACGAGCCTCTCGTCCTGGAATATCTGTAGAGCCCGACGAGGACGTACTGCAAACCCTGGTGGAACAAAATCCCATCGTAACTGTTGAGGAACTTAGCAGAGAAGCTTGGATTTGGTCATTCAACCATTCATCGACACCTGAATGGCATCAGAAAAGTCAACAAATTGGATCAATGGGTTCCTCACAAACTTTTCCAGTCTAATCACGCGCAGAAAGTGAATGTGTGCTCTTCTTTGCTGACGAGTGCAGTACCCAAGATACCAGTGGCTAAAGTGACCCAAGGGCCGGGTGGTGGATTTGAATTGAGTGGCAAGGTGTGTGGTAAACCAGCTCGTAAACAAGACTGGAATCAGAGAGATTAGAACAGAAACAGAAATACTTGTGAGTAAAAATGTAATTAGGAGAGACAGAAAGTACCGGAGATGAGTTACTGGTTACAAATTTTGGCAGAAGGCCTGTAATTTCGGGGGAGCAGGATATGTCAATAACACCGACCCCAGTGTCCAACCGATACTTGTTTTGTCGACCCTTAAAGGATGGAAGGTAAAGTCGACGTCGGCGGAATTTGAACTCAGAATGGGATGACGGACGAAATGCCGCTAAACATTTCGCTCGGCCTGCTACCGTTTCTGCCAGTTCGCTGCCTGACAAGAGTTCTGACTAATGTTAACAACCGAACCAAATGCTAGAAACAGCAGCCATAAATTATTGACTCAACATAACAATGACATAACACACTTTATGCTGAAAACAGTGTGTGATCGTGGATGGTGAGGAGGATGACGTTGATGATGATGATGATGATGATGATATCAACAGTAGGTACA
>NC_142948.1:1132898-1135398 GCF_046866305.1 Octopus bimaculoides | reverse complement strand
AGGATGAGGCTACAGTTGACAAGTGTATCTTCTCATATTCTTCGTGACTTCTACATTCGAAATCTGTGCTTTTGTAGTCGAGAAGCAGGAGGTAGCTCCAAAGCACTTAACAAAGAAAAGGAGAGAACGAAGCCATTGAACTGTCCAAAATACGATCGGAATAATGATTAAGTTGTTTGTCTGTAGAAAACAAACAATATACGGCGACATCTAGGGGAAATATTGCCCCGAGAGAAATATATAAGGATATTTCATTTGTTATTAATACAGAGCTAATTCAGCAGCAGAAATATTGGAATATTCTTATCAAAAGCTTCTGCGAGAGAAAATATAAGAAGCGGCCTGATGAGGTTGTTTGAAATAGAAACAAAAATCGTGTACAATGGCAGCGAATCGGCGACGTTCAGATGGAAATGTTTCATTTAAAAATCACTGAGAAAAGGAAGAATATTTATTGACAACTGCTTTGACACGTACAGCTTCTCTATTCCATATACCCACCAACATATACCCACCAGCATATGCATACACACACACATGTATCGCGTTGACTGTTGGCGGTCAGCTGCCGGATGGCTGCCTCACCTTTTCACTGTCTCTCCTATCACTTGGTCTTTTCAGCATGGTTGAAATAAACATCAGAGAAACTTTGTTTTATGGAAAAACTACCCCAGTTACTCAGAGGTATCTCCGGCCCTTTTTCGGAATCCATCGCAATATCGGAAAGCCCTTTACATCGTCAACATGTATCTCAAGGTCACAAGCGTTTTGACCCTTAGCCGATACACTATGCATGAGTGGGGCAGCAACGACTGAATTAATCTTTGCCTTCACAATGGTTCCCCTTGCTGTCGGTCTCTTATCAACCGTTAGTCACATTGAGATTGTTTCAGCTGCTTTCTTCAGTTGGTTCGTTTCCAAACCAATCTTCTGCAGGAAATTGCGCACCGATCCAGCAGAAATGCTGCAGCAACCAGCTTCGATAAGGAATGCGTCTGCATGCCATCCTTTGACAAGGACCTCGTCGACCAAGTCCTGATACTTGGTTTTCTTTAGTTGAGGAGAAATATTTTGTGGGGTGGATCCACAAACGACATCATTGGTCTGTTGACTTGTAGCAGTTACCTTCGACTGCTAAATATTCTTAGCTTTTGCTTTTTCGTGATTAACCGTAATCGACCCTTTGAGGATTTGTCTGCATTTTACATCGATGTTTGGTTGGATTGTTTCGGCTCTTTATTTTTGGTGTCTACTGTTTAAATTTTTTTAAAAAGGACAGGTTTTTAAAATTTCTTTTTACCAACTCTGTCCATTAAATGCCACGTATAAAAGGAATGGAATTTATTTTGTGTATCAGAGACGAACTCGAGATGTTCTTGTATTTCATCTGAAGATTAGCTTTCTCTTTCTTCTGCATCATTATATGACAATACATTTGTATCTCTCTCTCTCTCTTTCTCTCTCTCTCTCTTTCTCTCTCCTCTCTCTCTCTCTCTCTCTTTCTCTCTCTCTTCTTTCTCTCTCTCTCTTTCTCTCTCTCTCTCTTTCTCTCTCTCTCTCTCTCTCTCTCTCTCTCTCTTTCTCTCTGTTTATATATATATATATATATATATATATATATATATATATATATATATATATATATATCAATTTTTTTTTCTCCGTGTTTTTCTCCTTGTCTCCGTATTCTTTCTGTTGAAGAGCGTAGCTCGAAACGTCAAAGACTTTCCGTATTCCCGAGCGTCATACTAATATATACTTTTGTTATTTACACCACCTGTCCTCGTCTGTTGTTATTTTTTGTATATTCTCCCATATATATATATGTATGTACTTGTATGTGATGTGTAGTGAATTTATGGAAAGAAGTCCCATAAAACTCATCAATTTAGTTAAAAATGGAGGAGACAAGTTGTTAATACATATAAGAGAAAAAAAGCCAACACCGGTTGTTAAGCAGTGGTGAGGGACAAACACAAACACGTAGACACACACACATAGACATAGACATATATACCCGACATGTTTCTTTCGGTTTCCGTTGACCAAGTCCACTCACAAGGCTCTACGCACTGTACGTAGACACCAACACACTCTATGCACACACCTTATCAACATCGACACGCTCTGTATATATATAATATATATATATATATATATATATATATATATATATATATATATATCTGTATATACATAGACAATTCTATATTTAAACACGTACATTGTCTGACTATCCTTTCAACATGTCCAAGTTGTATTTTTTTTGTTGAAAGCAAAACGAAAAACAAACAACAACAACAGCAGCAGCAGCAGCAGCAGCAAACAAACACACAAAACACTAAGCCAATCCGCCATTAAAGCAACAATTCAGAAAATTGTTAAGAGCAGAAAATTCTAAATGAATTTTGAAAATAGCTTTTACAGAGGAATGTCTTTTCTTTGAAATGAAGATTCTCCAAGATTTTGTTTCCTAGCTATTTTCTTGTTTCTCTTCTTT
>NC_142948.1:1115398-1125398 GCF_046866305.1 Octopus bimaculoides | reverse complement strand
TCTGTGGTAAGGCTATAAATCCTTATGTGGCCACCACTGAAGCTATGAGAAGTTGTTGCTTAGAATCAGGAAAGCTTTATTAATGGAAATATTTCAGGTATGGGCAGTGGCGATGGTGGTGATGGTGGTGGTGTACTTGTTATCTTATTGGAATCTTGTTAATGAACAGATAATGAAGGAATGGCAGGTGGTGGTGGTGGTGGTGGTTGAGTAGGCATGTGTGTAAGAAAGAGAGGGAGAGATAGAGACAGAGACAGAAGATATATATATATGGGAATAGAGCGTGAGGGAATGATAGAAAATGAAAAGGAATAATGTACATACATACATACATACACACACACACACATATACATATCCATCCATCCATACATCCATCCATCCATCCATTCATCCAGCCAGCCAGCCAGCCACTCACCCCCCCTCCACATACATGCACATATACACGCATATACACATATGTGAACATGCAGAGGGAGAAAGTAGGGGGGCGTGAGAGAGAGAGAGAGAGAGAGGGTGGGATAGCGAAAGAGGGAGTAACTGATATATATATATATATATATATATATATATATATAAAGAGAGAGGGAGATAGAGGTGGATGAGAAAAAGTGAAGTATTTTATTAGTCCATGTATTTTAATTAGAAAACTAATTAAAGACAATATTTACTGAAGTGGAACGAAATAAATGATGAGGTGAGGAGGAGGAGGAAGATGAGGACAATAACGAAATTTGAAAATGTTCCATTCGGTTTTCATACATTCACTATGTTCACGTGACATTTGTTGTTTAACCCCAGGTCAGTGAAGCCTTGTCAAGCAGACACATGATCGACGCAATATTTTGTTGTTCCCAGAGTGCTGTTCTTTAACCCTAGGTCAATCAAGCCTGGTTCATCAGGCATATGATCGAAGGCGTTTTATCCGTGGCCATATCGCCTTTGGTCGTCGTGTCTCGTGCAGTTTGCGCTTAAATTGCTGATGTAGCGACCTTCTTAGATATGCTTTCAGAGAAACCTGGCTGTTGTTTCTGGCAGATCAAGCGACCACCTAGAGGTTCCCTCGTTGACTGTAGGAAACTGAAATCGTTGTTGTTGCTGTTAGTCCAAGGATCACCCTGACTGATGAGGCCTTTTATCAAAGGCGTTCCAACTTTGACCATCATGACTCGGGTATAATATTTTTAGGACTACATTATCTAATGCCTTTATCTATCTTATAGGCCATCCGGATCCAAATTGAAGGGTATTTGTCTGCTATTTTTAGCTTCCTGATTTACCACACAGGGACCTCCTGGAAATATCCCCCATCATATTACTGTGATTTTATTATTGTTTCTTAAAAGGCAGTTTTTTTCCGGCATCTTCCCCGATCAAACAGTTGTTGTCATTGTTTCGCCTCAAGTCAGCCTTGATTGAGTATTACTGAGCCCAAAAGCGTTCCAGCTGTGACAATCTCGTCTTTTGATTTTCTGTGTCTTGGTCTACACTGTTTAATGTGTCCATTCGTTTCTTTAAGACTGTAGAATGTGTTATGAGGGAGATTCGGCTGCTATATCCAGCAACTATATGGAGTTTACCTCAATGGCTCACATATTTAGATCTATTTTTTGTTGTTGTCGTTGATTACCTCAGGGTGGCCATGAGTGATCAGATAGACAATCAGAGGTATTCGAACTGTGACCATCCCGTCAAATTTTCAGCCACAGTGCATCACGCTGTCCTCCCCTTTCTCTAAGACTGTGGTGAGTAGCAAAAGTGTGATTTAGCTGCTATGTTTAGCAGATCTAGTGACCACATAAAGGATCCGTTTTCAACTTTTTACCATCGTCAGTTGTTTTGATTTATCAAGAAAAAATAAATTTCAATAAAATAACAATTTCATAGAAATTTAATAAAACCACTGTTTTGGAAATATTAAAATCTTCAGATTGTATTTACATAATTTATGCATGCATTATAATTTATGCATATAGATAATTTATGCATAAACAAACAATGAATATATTTTCAATATCAATCAAAGATTGTTTGTGTAGACTCACAGAGCATGGCAAAACAAACAAATAATAATAATGATAAAAAAGAAAAAAACAATGAAATGGCTGTAGTTGTATGTCGTCTGTTAAATATTTGACACTCTGAATTATTGTGGTACAACAGAGCATCAAAAACCAACTTTTAGGGTTCATTTCTTTCGATATTTGCCCTCAATTACAAGCAGTTGTTAAAAACCTTTGTTTGGGCCAATGATGTCATTGGGAATGGAAGTAGTTATTGCCTAAAGAAATTCTTGTCTTTTCGCTGCCCCTAAAAACTGACCAGTGTGACGTGCTGGCAGAATCGTTAGTGCATCGGACAAAATGCTTAGCGGCGTTTCTTCTGGCTTTTTACATTCTGAGTTCAAATACCGCCGAGGTCACCTTTGCCTGCCATCTCTTCGATCGATAAAATAAAGTAGTAGTTAAGTATTGACGTCAATGTAAACGATTTACCCCTCCCCTCTAAGTTGCTGGCATTGAATCGTGTTACGGACCGGCGTCCAGTCCAGGGATTTCTTGTGATCTCGGTCACTTATAGGCCTTAGAGACCAGGTAACCGGCCTTACGAGTCCTCGGGCTCGAGAGAAAATTAAAAGAAAAATGAGCTTTTACGAAAAACTGAAAAATGTAATTTTTACCCTCAAACTGCTGATCCCGTCAGTAAATCCTTATTTGATGCCCCCATGTATGTCCCTTACATTGGCGACGATGAAAAGGTTTTGATACATGAATATATATTATCGGTGTCAGAAAAATAGCGAAGTCACTCGTTAACCAAATATCATAGAGTACTAAATAAAACACGACATAAATACTTCTTTATCAACAAATATCGATCACCAGTGCCGTCGTTATTTCGATTATTTTCCAATAAGGTGGCTGCGTTTGAGAAAGTAAATACTTGAGTCGATTTGTTCGAATAAAACCCTTCAAGGCGCTGCTCCAGCATGGCCGCATTAATTAACAGGCAGGGCTATCGCTGAAGACACTCGCCCTAGGTGCCGTGCGGTTAGGACTGAACCCAAAACGAAATGTTTCCAAGGCGAGCCTTTGAGCCATTCAACCAAGCTCGCGCCAATTCGTGTATTGAAATTCAAACAACGTCTTTCCCTCAAGTATTTCCCGTCGGCCATGTTGTTGATGTTTTATTCATTAATTGAGGAAAAAATATTTAGATTATTTCGGAGATTTGACTGATGAAAACACACACACACACACACATATACATACATACACATACACAGACGACACACACATATACATACATTTTACACAACGCACATTTTACACAAACATTCTTCTCTTATCACTTAACAATTAAATTGTTTTTTTCCCCATTTATTATTTTATTATACTTATCGGTTTCCAAGGCTACGAGTTGGCAGAATCCTTAACAAGCCGGACAAGATGCTCAGTATCATTTCTTCCGACTCTTTACTTTCCGAGTCCAAAATCTGCCGAGATTGACTTTGCTTTCCGACATTTCGGGGGGCGGGGGTCATCAAGCGAGGCGGCAGGAGAGCTGGGAGTAGAATGGTTGGTGACGCTTGGGAATCCAGCAGGATCCGTGGAGTGACGGATGCTTCTGACAGGACCCTATGGAGGAAGTACCTGCGAACTCGACCCACAACAAAACCCTTCTAGGAATGGCGGGGTGGAGGTGGGCATAGAAGAGGGACGGATCGATGGATGTATGCGATCCAAAACAGTTTGTAGTGAATTATTGTGTGTTACTTCAGACCTCTTCGATGCAATGGTCAGATAACGCCTGGTGGAAGTAGAATACAAGAAAAATATTGGGACCCCCAAATAATCTTAGGGACATTATAGGGACTGTTTATTACCAGCGATACAAATTCTGTGATTCCACGACAATTGTTACCAATTCTGTGATTCTACGACAATTGTTACCAATTCTGTGATTCCACGACGATTGTTACCAATTCTGTGATTCCACGACAATTGTTACCAATTCTGTGATTCCACGACGATTGTTACCAATTCTGCGACTGTTTACTTCCATTGATGCCAACTCAAATTCTCCGTTTTCCTTCGATTCCAGGCTTTTGTTTTTGTACTCCATACTTTTACATATTCCAGTTTTACTGACCCGATTTTCGTTTTTCGTTTTTCGTTTTTCGTTTCCTGTTTCCCCACCGCCATTCCATAACTTACCACGCACCTTCTTACAAAGCAGAGGAAATTATATGGAATGTCTTTGTTTTACTGAAGCATCATCACGGACATCAGCAGCATCAGCACCGCCGCCGCCTCTAAAGGAATTGTTAATTTTTGTTGAAATATTCAGCCATGAAATGTAAATATTTTAGAAAAGAATGGCTAAGTTCATTAATTATTTTGGTTGAATGTTAGGTTGTGGTGATTAGGTGAATGATAGGGGAGGGGGTGGAGATGAAGAGGAAGACGAAGAAGAAGAAGAAAAAGAAGGAGGAGGAGGAGGTGGAAGAAGAGTAGGAGGGCAAGGTAGGAAATGGAAAAAGATGACAGGAAAACGAGAAGGAAAACGATTATAATACAACAGCCTCTCCCCGCCTCCTCTCTTTCCTCTCCTCCACCCCCAACCCTTCTATCATTTCTACGTCAAAGAAAGAAAGAAAGGAAGAAAGTAAATAAAATGAATTTTATCAATAAATTTAGTTTGAAAATAAACTGATAACAAATTGATAAGAGGGAAGATTGAAATATAACAATAGCACAAACACACAACACAATATAACATATAATACATACACACACAACAACAACAACAATAACAAACTCATATAGCACACACACACACATACACGTTTATGTGTACACAAATACACACGCACACATAATGAGACACACACAAGCACAAACATACACACACACATACACAGACACAGACACACACACACCATCTGCCCCCCCCCCCCGCCTGCATTTGATTATAGTCTACTCACGGCCACCATTTGCATTACCGCAAGGCATTCTGGGAGATAATGATAATGTTTCTATCTTCTTTTTCTGTTTTTGTGTGTGTTTGTTGTTGTTTACAAACAGAGAGGTGTCAACAGTGGCTTCTTTCGAGTTCACTTTCATCGGCGTTGCACTAACAACAACAACAACATCATCACCATCATCGTCATCATCGTCATCAACAAGAACAACAACAATAGCACTGGTTCAACATTCACGCCCACCACTAATACCACCACCACCACAGTTCCTACACTAACAACCACCAGCATCACCACCACCAACAGTAGCACCACCAATATCACCATCACCACCACCACAGCCGCCGCCGTCACCACCACCACTACCACCGCCACCACCACCACCACCACCACCAACCATCGACACCACAGCCATCACCACCACCGATACTACTACCACCACCACCGCCGCCACCCCCCACCACCAGCACCGCCGCCCCCACCACCAGCACCGCCGCCCCCACCACCAGCACCGCCGCCACCACCACCACCGCCGCCGCCGCCGCCGCCGCCGCCGCCGCCACCACCACCAACACCACTCACTCATCTCCGGCACCACCAGCAAAACCAAAACATCAAACACATTAGCACTACCCTCAACACCACTACCACCACCATTATCATCACCACTATCGTCACCACCACCCCAATAACAGCAGAAAAAAATAGTAGCGCCACCCACCATCACCCACCATCACGATATCCACAGCCAACAACAACAACAACAACAACAACAACAACGGCAACGAACAACAACAGCAACAAACTTAAAATCCAGCAATCATTAAAATAATAAGAAAAAGGATCGAAAAACACTCGCGCAAAATATCATGCTCCCACCACCGCCTCCATCATCCATGAAAGTTCCCGTAAAAATAGTAATTAAACTATTTAGAAAACATCATTAATTAGGACAAACTACAAATATTTTTATGGCTTCTGGCTTTGTTAACGTGCCTTAGATTTCTTGTTTAGTTTAAATAACATAATAACAACAACAATAATAATAATAACAATAATAGTAATAATAATAATAACAATGATAATACTAATTACTGTTATTGATATTGTTGCTGTTGTCTTCGTCATCATTATCAGTAAGGTTTCAAGATCAAAGCAGTTACATATAATGACATATGAGCGGAATCATTATATATTTCACATAAATTATACATATTGCATACATTTTATATATAACACACATTTTGCGTATAATATATATACATTTCGAATATTGCTTACATTTCATATATAACATACATTTCACACACAGGACAGATTCTCGATATAAGATACGTACTTTTCATATATTGCATAGATTTTAAATGTAACGCACATTCCATATACAACATGCTTTTCATCCATAGCCTGCGTTCCCCAGATAACGTGGATTGTATGGGTTATACATTACATATTCCTGTATTCGTTTATTTGTTTCAGTCATTGGACTGAGGCCATGCTGGGGCACCACCTTGTACGGTTTGAGTTTATAAAATTTCCTCCAGGACTTGTACTCTCGATGTCTGGGATTTATACTATCGGTGTCTTGTGGTTGAATCGCTAAGTTACGTAGACGTAATCACGCCAACACCGGATGTGAAGTCGTAAAAACACAAAAAGACAAAAGGGGAAACCATCAGCACACTCGAAACGCTTATGTATACTCCAGCTTGATTCGACCAGGATTGGTAGGGCGCAAAATATTCAAAGTGCGTTTTATGTTTTATTCGGAAATTGGCAAAAGTCAGATAGAGGTAAAGGAACCACCTAAGCTCGAAGAGTTCTGCAGAAAGATATGGAGCAACGTAAAAAGAGTATAACGCCGAAGTTGACTGGATAGAACGCGCGAAAGAAAGACTGGACGAAATTAGAGAACAGAAGTGGGAAACAGTAGGAATAGAAGGGTTAGGGTGTGTTCGTAGAATGTGTCACTGATGGAAAACCCCAGGACTGGACCGGATCCCAAAGTTATGGCTAAATAGTTTGACAAAAGTACAAGAAAGTCTCGTTGAATCGCTCATGTCATTTCAGAATCTAGGGCAGATACTTATGAAACTGATTGGAGGAACTACCGACCTACCGAAACTGATGATGCAAAAGACCCGAAGAATTACCAACCAATGACATGTCTCAGCATCTCACACAAGATCCTCACGTTCTCAGCATCTCACACAAGATCCTCACGTTCTCAGCAGTTCACACAAGATCCTCACATTCTCAGCATCTCACACAAGATCCTCACGTTCTCAGCAGCTCACACAAGATCCTCACGTTCTCAGCAGCTCACACAAGATCCTCACGTTCTCAGCATCTCACACAAGATCCTCACGTTCTCAGCAGCTCACACAAGATCTTCACGTTCTCAGCAGCTCACACAAGATCCTCACGTTCTCAGCAGCTCACACAAGATCTGTGCTTTCGTTGAACAGAACTCTATCCTTCCAAATCAACACCAATACTTGCAGAGTATTCATTTTATCAACCTCCGAAAAAATGAAAAGCAATTTAAATTTGCTGCCGAGCATTTTGTCCTGCATGCTAACAATTCGGTCAGCTCAAAGACGTGAGGAATTTGCCAGCATTAGATTAATAGGAAAACAGGCAAATTCTTGGCGTTGATGACATCATTTAAAGCTTTTGATATTTGTCATTTAATTTACTGCACCGCCTGATATCCACCTTCAATATCCTTTCCTCTCTAAACGAGTTGATATGGAAGAACTCCATACGTGGCTTCGCATTGGGAGGAGAACGATTAATTCCAAATATGAAGAATAGTAGGCGCTGCCAATTAACAACTCATCAGTTATCTACTGCAAATTACCTGGTTATTTCATTTACACATCCCCATAGAAAATGAAGTAAAACTCCGGGAGTGAAATATGGACTCAAAAATGAACGATTGACCAGGAAATATAGGAAGACATCATTACTGTTCGTCAATTTGCCGATTCTGAAATTCACCGCCGCTAAATATGCAATCGTAACAACAACGACAGATATCCTTACGAAGACGATGACGGTGACTACAGATCAATTCTTATGATTTTTGTTGCAAGATATTGAAATAAGCAAGAATTTTCATGAACGAAGTTGGAATAACGCAAAACTAAAATAAAAGAAAACGACAAAAACAAAACATATAACGAAATACATAAATGAATTAACAACAAAAGAATGGCATGGAAATCGTTGGCATCACGTTTTGCCTTTGTTAAGATACAATTGAATAAAACAGCTCCATCGACATTTGTTTGTTACAAATTATATTACCGCACGACGTTCGCCGCTCTCAAACATTCCCGTTTCAATTACGCTTCTAAACCGATAACAGCAAAATAGGTGAGATATAGTTTAAAGCAACATAATTCCTTTCTTAATATCTCTAATGTAATGAAAACCATACCATATGCATACAAACATACATAAGCATATGTATGTTTGTATGTATAGGTATGTATACACAAAAACACTCACACACACACACGCACACATGAAGATATGTATGACGCGCTTATATATTATATCAGTAAGTGTATGAACGTATGCATATACATAGAGGTATAATACGCACACACACACACACACACACACACATATATATATATATATATATATATATATATATATATGTGTGTGTATGTATACACAAATACATACATACATGCATAGATACATAGTAGATAAATACATGCATACATCCATACATGCATACAAACGAGAGGTATTTCAGGGTATATTTGCTAATGTGATAAAACAACTCTAATCTATCAAAAACCAAATATAGCTTAAGAAAAATATTCTCGTAAGTTCTCGATAAGCTTTCTTATAACATTATATCTATGAATTCGTTTTCAGCTTCGATCGCTGTTTGAATACGGGACCGGAATCATTGACATGTTGGCACTAAATAATCCTCATTCATCACTGGACAATGACGGCCTTAAGTGAAGTTATGGTATTGTGAGGCTGTCGAGTAGTCTCCCTTTGAACAACGCTCCAAACGAAGTAGTCCGTGGGATTGAAATCTGCCGAGTTTGGAGACTACAAGTTTGGTGTTGTATGATCGTAAAGATTGTCTGACATCCATTCTTGGGTTTGTTGGGCTTTGTGAGAAGGTGCCGAGTCTTGTTGAAACATTTACGGTTTTCCTCTGTATATTTCCTCCATGTAGAGCCTAACATCCGTCTCCAGTACTTCATCGTATCTCATAACATTTATTCTAAGACTCTGTGGGAAAATGTGAGGAGGCATGACACGACCTTTTTTACTCGACATTTCTAAATCCATCAGATTTACTAGAAACTTCATTTGCATCACTCTCGCAATATTTGTCTTTTCTCCTTGTTAAACTTTTGGTCTTCGTTGAAGCTTTTCTCATCAGAAAAGAACACAAGCCTGCCATGTTCATGAGGGTTTCTAACCGTATTAAGAAACAGCCTGGCCCACCTTACCGGCTGGGTGCAACATTCTAAAGCTGTAACAGTGCAAGGAATTACATTGTGACCAGCAGAGTATAACAACTTCCAATAGTCTGGCCAATACACGAACGCACAGGTGTTTGGGGTATACGTTTGGTTCAATTAATCCACAAACAAACAAGAGAGATACATCTGGGTGCATAAGGAAGAATATTCCTGTTTGTTATCCTGCTGAGAGAGGGAGAAAGAGAGAGAGAGAGAGAGGGAGAGAGAGAGAAAGAGAGAGAGAGAGAGAGAGAGAGAGAGGTATTTAATGTTTCGTAACATGGCACGGACGAAACACAGAATTCTAAGAGCCACCAGTCACTGCAATGATACAAAACACATTGTATTTAGCATAAATGCAAAATGACTACCTAGCGCTTCCACTTAATTTCACGAACCAAATCAACCTAATTTTGTCCTGTATCGGCCTTCCATACATTGTATATATATATAAAGAGATTATATCTAAATTTGAATCGTTGGTGTAACCCTGATGTTCTGCTGATCTCAT
>NC_142948.1:1108598-1114898 GCF_046866305.1 Octopus bimaculoides | reverse complement strand
GAATTGTGAGAAATGATTGAAAAGGAAATGACGTCAGACGAGCTGTAGGTTGTTGTTGTTGCCAGCTGTAATCTGAAGACGTTTCACACTGGATCTAGTCACGCATAAAGTGTTGACATTATATCTCGGCAAAGACAAGATAAATAGTGCTTAAATTTCACAGCGCTACTTGCGCAGACATCAGCACACATACATGACGTCCATATCGAGATATCTGACACGCACGCACGCACGCATGCGCGCACACACACATCATTATCATTATCGTTGTCGTCCTCGTCGTCATGAGGATGGTGATGATGATGATGACCATTACTTCATCATCATTTTCCCACGCGAAATATGATGATGATGATGATGATGATGGTAAGAGATCTACCACTCCCGAAGAAAGACCTTCATACAGGAAGATCCTTTCCCCCTGTGTGTGACACGTTCGATCCGAGGCGAGACTAAACCAGTGTAAAACTAATGGAATTATGTGAAAAAGGGAATTGAGGACTTAAGATGCAATGTTTGGTGACGAAGGAGTTGCATAGAGACCCGTTGTAAGGACGGAAATCGTTTCCTCAGAATTACAAGTAGGGCCAATCCAACAGACGAGGAACTGGTTGGCTTTGTGGCGATGGTCGTCACTTGATGTCCAGTTCTAGTGATAGGTTTCCATGGTAGATGACATCTCTAGGTGGGTGTCTTTGTCGGATTGAGGTCGGTAAAGTATCCTGGGGCTATGCATTATGTCGATCTATTTTGTCTTCTACTGCGGTCATGCTGGGGCACAGCCTTTAAGAATTTTAGTCGAACGAATCGACCCTCAGTACTTTTGATTTCTTTCTTTTGTTTTTGTAAAGCCTGGTACTTATTCCGTCGGTTCTTTTGCCGAACCGCTAAGTTATGGGGACGTAAACACACCAAGACCCGTTTTCAATTGGTGGTTGGACACACACACAGACACACACACACACACACAGACACACACACACACACACACACACACACACACACACACACACACACACACACACAAACTGTGAAGCTTAAGTTGGTTCTATTTTCAATATTGAGTCTCCATTAATAAATGTTCCGTTATTCTTAAACTCATTCTAAAATAGTATCCTTATTTAAAACACACATACACAAGCAAACACACATGCACACGTACACATACACCCACACCCACACATGCACCCCCACCACACAAACACACACACAAAACACACACAGAATATGAATCATTAATCAAATTTTATGTCTGCCCTTCATCGCTAAATAGTGACGCCCCTGTGTCGAAGCGATTCCTATATTAATATTCAGAGACCTTCTCAGCCCCGTCCTCTGCATCAAATAATAACCACTGCGTTGTTGGCACGTTTTACAGCATGAAAGAGAAAACGCATTTCAGCAAGAGGATGAGGCAGAAAAAATATTTCGACTGTAATGGATTCATACACATTCACACCTACCTACCTACCTACCTACCTACCTACCTACCTACCTACCTACGCATACATATACATAGAAACGCACATCATACATAGAGTTATACATACGCAGATGCATACATTCTTCCATACATATACATACATATATAAACGTATATATAAATATATATGCATATGTGTGTGTGTGTATGAATTTATGCATGTACATGTACATATACCTTTATATAAACAAGTGTACATATATAAATGCGCATACATTCACATATATATATGTATGCATATATATATGCATATATATATATATGTATGTATGTATGTACATACACATACATACATACATACATACATACATACATACACATATATATATATATATAATATATATAGACATATATATGCATATATATATGTATATATATCTCTCTCTCTATGTGTATACCCATAGATACATGCAAAAATACGCACGCATACATGTATATATGTCTGTGTGTATATATATGCGCATGTGTATGTGCAAATATATATTTATACATAAATACATATATAAATGTAGATGGATAGATAGATGGATAAATCGAAGGATATATAAAATAGTTTTATAAAGAGATTGAATAGATCGAAAGATAGATAAATAGCTGGTTATCCAGCTCTTTAGCTACACACACACATATACATACATACATATATATATATATATATATATATATATATATATATATATATATATATATATATATATATATATATATATATATGTATATGCGTGCATAGATAAACGCATAGATAGCTCTATAGACAAATAAATAGATAGGCTATTCTGTAGATAGATAAAGAGATAAACAGCGGTATCGATAGATGAAGAGATAGATACCTAGTAATATGAATAGTTAAGATGTTGGACATATAATGTAATAAGTAATGGAGATATCACCTGGGTTTCTTAGAAAATAGATAAAGAAGACAAAAAGAAGTTGCATGGTGACTGTTCAGCCACATTTTGGTGGAAATGTCAAACTCCATTTGGAGATCGGTGTTAATATCTTAGCAACACATAATATATTATTCAAAGAACGTGTGAGAACGAAACAGCCAGTTTCAGCCATTGCCATATTTTACTTCCTTTTCTATGAAATAAATATAAAAAATGGAAAAAAATTAATATAATGACACCGTGGAAATATCTTTGTCACAAACTGTGAATCATTTTCTCACCTTTTAGAGAATATCATTCTATTGCGATGTCAGTATTTTGTCATATGACTCGTCATGTCTCTGGATCTCTCACACACCGTTTATACCGTATTCTTCATTTCAAAATATGTTGGTGTTTACTGGAAATATCCCGATCCACATATTTCTTAAGGACCGCCATGAGTGAAGGCCACTCGAGAGTTTTCCCAGATTCTACTTCACAGCTGACAATAGAGAACACAATCATGTTGTCGAGCCTATCTGAAATCAATATTTCAGGTTCGACTCTCGTTGGGACCACACTCACCAGATTTTATAATCTTTCCTTCACAGGATATCTGCCCCGTGGTTTACCTTTTCGCCTCATGTTATTCCTGCAGCCATCCACGTGCAGTAGTGATACAAAAACATATACGACCGCATTAACCGTTATTTAATATTATTTAATCACGGCATTAAATATTTACAAATACAGGTATGTCAAATACCATACAACATAAATCACTGATTTATTAAAATTATCTCCACTTGTGTTGAATGTATCATAATTACCAAATGACAAAACATATATTCTTATATATACCTATTCATAGATATATACCCATATATATATACCTATATATATATATGTATATGGGTATATATAAGGACATATATGCAAAAATGACATACATTTATCATATATATGTATATATATATATATATATATATTTAGACGCACATTTATATATGAATGCGTGTGTGTATATCTATGTGTGTTTATAAATACACAGACATACATAGCTATATTCATACACGCACGAATATTGTATGCGTACATATATTTATATTTGTCTGTATATATACTACCTACCTACTTACCTACCTACCTGCCTGCCTGCCTGCCTACCTACACACACACACACACAGACACTAATACACACATATATATATATATGCATATATGCATATGTATATATATATGTATGTATATGTGTTTGTTTATTTATGTATGTATACACATCTATAGATACATACAAATGTATATTAACCGTGAGATAGATTAGACCACTTTACTAAAGTTAGCGATTGAGTGTGTGAAAGAGTGAGAGAGAGAGAGAGAGAAAGAAAGGGAGAGAGGGGGAGTGAGAGGGAGAGATAGGGAGATCGTGAAAGGGAGAGAGAGGGGGGAAGGGAATGAGGATGAGAGAGATAGCATGAGAATGAGAAAGAGGGAAATGTGGAGAGAGAAAAAGAGAGGAGTTAGATATGCGCACACACACACACACACGAAGAAGCGCATGCGCGCGTGTGTGTGCGGCAGTGACATGCACTTCACGAAATCATGCTGCCAGAGAAGCAGCATCAATTTACCATTCTGCAGCAGCAACTTGTAGAGTCTTTTGTTTGAAAGACAGGAAGGAATTGTTGAGAATCTCTTCATGAGGTCTTTGTATTGAGGTGAGAGGGGAGATTGCGTGATGTTGAGTCACGATTAGTGGAGGCTGCCATGGCACCGATGTTCGGCTGTGGAGATCAGACTGGAATAGATTAAGGAGGGGTGGGCATGGAGAACGTTTATGAGGGTGGAGGTTTGTGGGAGCGTGGTCATGGCGGTGGAAATTAGCAGCGGTAACTGAATGACGATGATGATGATGATGATGATGATGATGATGATGATGATGATGACGACGACGACGACGACGACGACGACGACGACGACGACGACGACGACGACGACGACGACGACGACGACGACGACGACGACGACGACGACGACGACGACGACGACGACGACGACGACGACGACGACGACGACGACGACGACGACGACGACGACGACGACGACGACGACGACGACGACGACGACGACGACGACGACGACGACGACGACGACGACGACGACGACGACGACGACGACGACGACGACGACGACGACGACGACGACGACGACGACGACGCCGCCGCCGCCGCCGCCGCCGCCGCCGTTGAAGTTGACTACGAAGATGGTAGCGATGATAATTGTGATGATGATGGTGATAATAATGACGGTGATGGTGATGATGATGATGATGCTGATGATGATGCCGCCGCTGCTGAAATTGATGATGAAGATGACGGTGATGAGGATTGAGACAGTGATGAAGAAAAGGAAGAGTGAGGGGGTTAGAATAAGGTAAGGAGGAATTTCGAAGCAGACGCACAACAAAACAACAACGTCGTTGTTGTGATGACAGCGACGATAACGATGACGACGGTGGCGATGACGACGACGACGGCGATGATGACGATAATGATGATTATGAGGAGGATTAAATGCAGGAGAAGCGGAGTTAAGCTGAAAGCAGACGCCATACACTCTTGGCACCAGCTTATCGGATGCGCGTACGCTTACGTACACACACACACACACACACACACACACACACACGCACGCCCCCATATATATATATGTTTTCAAAGGCGAAAAGGCGAATAAGCTTCGACAGCTAGCAAGCTATGCTACTCCCGACTGATGATGAGCAATGACTCTGAAACTAGTCTCTGGATGCTGGCTTTGCTGGATAGAGGTGCTTATCTCCCCTCTTTGAAAACATAAGGACACAGAAAATGTGTCATGGCCAACTGGAAACGGTGTTTCCTAGGGCTAAATAGCAGTAGCATTCATCCCTTCATAAGAGTTTTGACTGTTATTTCCAGCAGGTAGACGTACTTAGTATGTCCTTTGATTAATTTTAATCCTTCAGTTATGTCGGACGAATGAGTGAGAGTTGCTCCAATACTTGTCGAATACCTGACTTCATTTTGGTGTAACGGAAAGTCACAGTAACGTGAAACTCCAGTCACGCGTCAAGCTTTCAGTTTCAGTCTGTCTGTCTATCTATCTATCTATCTATCTATCTATCTATCTATCTATCTATCTATCTATCTATCTATCTATCTGTCTGTCTGTCTGTCTGTCTGTCTGTCTGTCTGTCTGTCTGTGTATGTACCTATATATAATGTATATATGGTTATGTATATATATGTGTGTGTGCGTGTGTTTGCGTGTGTTTGCGTGTATCTATACCTTTATTTTAACATTCCACAAGGGATTTTCTAAGTTCTATGATTATTTCGGATTTTGTCTCCCAATCATCTCTCTTTAGAATTCTCTTGAAGCAATCTCTTGTGACTTGTCTCCCTTTGAAGCAGTATCTTTACCTCTCACGTCGCTATTCTAAGTTAGAAATGTCAAAAAAATATTAGTTATTTACTTTAGCCTAACTTTTAACGAAGTCGTGGGTAACATCGTCATTTAAAAAAACATTGCTTGATAGTTAAACATTCTGTGCTAGAAATAGCAGTCAGTTAACATATTAAGAAATGCGTATGATGGAAGTTCCGTTTCTATTTTCTAACATTACACAAAGTTTAGATCAGTTCAAATGTGTTTGCGACATATTTGACCAGAAAAGAAGCGATGGAGAAAAGTTGTCGCTTCAGTTCAAAGCGTCCCTCCCCTATGGTAAATAGACTTCGAGCTTCTTTGCACTCCCCCAGTATCAGATGCCAAGCGAGGTAACTTTGAACTAACTTGAAGACTTAGCAACCTTATAAGAAATCATAAAAAACTATTTACTGATTTACTGATTCTGTATGTTTCCAACATTAATGCATATATACACACACATATATATATATGTGT
>NC_142948.1:1101098-1103598 GCF_046866305.1 Octopus bimaculoides | reverse complement strand
TTTGTCATATTAATTAATAGGCATGTTTTTTGTTTTAAATCTTTGATGATGTCTGGTTTGTTATCATTTATTTGCCCGTCTGTATGTATTCCATAATATCAGAGGATGGTAACGCTCTTTCCCTCAGTGACCGGCTTTGGATGGTGTTCATTCCAGTTCTTAGGGTGTGGAATACCATAGTGACAACATACGTTGTACCAAAAGTTGAAATCATCATCATCATTGTTCTTGTTTTTGTTCTTATCCATATTACAGACAGATTTTGTTTTGTTTTGCATTTCAAAGAACAGCTCATGTCCGTTGGTCAAAGGTCCTTTAGGATTCTTTCTTTATTTCAAACTGTGACCCCATTCCTTAGGGTCCTTACACTTTGTAACAATTTCCTTTGTTTCCTGTCGTTAATCTGCTTGTATTCCAATCCCAAACTTCTCCAATCTTGATTTCATTTTCTTCTTTATTCTACCAACAACACGCACAATCCGTGATCCTATTCCATAACAAAACTGAAAAACACATTCCGGTCAGATCTTCATTAACTTTGAAAATATCTTCCCCAATTATCTGCCAACATGGTAATGTTCTGTGGCTGTATTTTTTTAATTAAAAAGTATGTCCACTGTTATATTTGGTCTTCGCACCTCACCGCCAACCAATCAAAATGAATCTATTTCATTGTAAAAACTCTCAGCTGAGAATGTCTTCATTCCAATAATTAGCTACTCATTTTTCTTTGTTATTTGTAGAAAATAAACTGCAGGTGTGAATCGTAAAAGACTGCGACGTCCAGTGTTTATTATTTCTGAAAATGTCTCTGTAATTGTCCAAGCCTCATTAAAATAGAACAGAACATGTTTCAATAAAAAGCAGTTAATTCTATCTGTGAGTTAAATAACTTCAAGAAATGTAAGTTCTATGGCATGTTATTAATTGGCATGTTTGGTTATAAATATTTCTGTTGTTTTCCCTTTCACACTCAGTAACAAAAGTCTATGACGGCATAAATTCGAGCTCTTCAGATGGTATAAATATGACTGTGCAAATCACTTAACTACTTTAATTCACTGAATTTAAATTCCTCTTTTCAAATGTGGTGGTCTTTCAACTATCAAGGTTTGTCACTTAATATTGCAGCGTCACCAGCAAAGGTCAATACAGAGTGATTTTGTTACAAAAGGAACTTGACCGGCTTGCGGTCTTCTGAGAGCACATTCACCTTTCACACGCACACACACGCACACACACACGCATCACACACACAGGCGCACACACAAAATTTCGTCCACACAAAATTTCGTCTGACGAACTTTTATCTAATCGAGCAACAGCAGCAGCAGCAGCGTTTTCCAAAACCAGATCCACTTGATTTTTCCTCTTTAATTTCTTTTTATTGATCAGTTCATTAATTATTTTAAGTGCACTAATTAAATCCTCATTAATTGAAGTCATTGGAACTTCTAATATATTTCAAAACTATCAACGTCTCTTCACTACAAGTCGTCCGAAAACCGATTTATCTCGACTCCCCACCAGACATCAACACAATATGCTACCCCACCGCGCCATATATTTTGGTCCCATTGGCACTTCAAGTCGTTTGACTATCAGGTTTCCGCCAGCTTTTGCCTCTGCCGGGCAGGAGATAGGCCACCCCCTAGGACCGTCAGAAACAGTTAAATGGAAAACATCCTGTTATGTATGTCCTTTGCTATCACACACAACCAAAACGCATCGCTCCGACGTCTTCTAAATGATTCCTTAAAAGCTGTACTGCATACAGTCATTTTCACAAACATACATATAAACATTACTTCATGCCTCTTTCCCCGCCGCCCTTCACCCATCAATCCATGCATGCATCCATCCATCCATCCATCCATCCATCCATCCATATAATAGTATTATTGTATATATATATATATATGAATGGATTGATGGATGAACAGAGACTGATTACCTGTCTCCGATCATGAAGTGAACCACTCAAAATAGTTGAAGTAAAAGCAAACAAACTCTATCTTACGATGTTCTACTTTTAATGTTTGCTTTATATTTTATGCCTGGAATTATGCAACCGTTTTAATGTCTGTCTGTGTGTCTGTATATAAATCAGTCGATCAAAGTAAACTAACATAAAAACTCTATTCATTTGAGTAGAATACACAGTTTGCAGAAGGCGAAAAGGTCGAAACCTCGAAGTAACTGTTAAGTATATATATATAGGTCTTCCTAGCCATAGATGTAATTGTGGGTAGTCTACCTCTTAAACTACTGGGGCATATATATATATATATATATATATATATATATATATATATATATATATATATGTATGTATTAAGATAAAACTTACTTGGAAAAGGATGCGTGGCGTTCGATCATATAATAATATATATTATGTATATATATGTGTACATATACATACATACATACTTACATACATACATATATATGTGTGCGTGTGTGCGTGCGCGCCTCCGTTTATGATGACGTGCGAGTTCTG
>NC_142948.1:1091098-1096098 GCF_046866305.1 Octopus bimaculoides | reverse complement strand
TATTTCTTCGTGTGTTATACTTAATTACATTTTATTGAGAACCGAGAAACTCCTTTCGCATAATCAGCTCCAGATACGTAAATATTTCCTTCCCAGTTGGCTTCAAACTGACATTACTGATGTTTCCTAAGTCTATAATTTGGTAACTATGTAAATTACCATTTTACTTTGCATAAGAAGTGATACTTGTGCAATTACTATAAACCGATACGGGTATGTATGTCCTCATCTGTTTTTAATTATTTGAAGTTTTTCTCTCAAGAAGGGACTGGTTTCTAACAAAACTACGAAGCCCCATCATTCAAGTGTAGATAACAAAAGCAATGTTCCATTTTGAAGTTCAGAAAAGACTTGCATATTTTTACTTTTTTACTTACAGATTGTATTTTTGATGTGCGAATTAGGAAAACCCTACTTTTTCCAGGTTGTCACTTAGGCATTTTCTCACAAAACAAAGTGCACCATATATATATATATATATATATATATATATGCATGCATATATATGTATGTATCTATATACGTATCTCCAATACATCCATTTGTTGTTTACACCACCTGTCTTCGTCTGTTGTTTTTTTCGTAAATTCTCCCATATATATATATATATATATATATATACATATATATATATATATATATATATATATATATGTGTGTGTGTGTGTGTGTGTGTGAGTATAGAATGTTTTAAGTAGTGTATAGATATTGTATATTGAGAAAAAGGAGGTAGTCAGAATTTTGGATAATTCTTTATTAACGCTTTCGTTCGTTTTCGTTTTTCGAACTCGTCAAGACAAAATCAAAATAGTAAGAACAGAACGTGTCGTTGTTCCTTTATATGAATCGAATGTTTTTTTGCTTTGTTTAGAAGAGGAGAATATTGTTTTTGTTCTTTTTTGTGCGGGAAAAGGAGGGGGGAGAGAAAGAAAAGCAAAGAGGTGGGGGTGAGTAATGTAGTAATTCGTGAAAAAGATCTCTTTTGAATTATCCAAGCAAGAAAAATAAATTCTAGAAAAGAATGAAAGATACTGAAAACAATATATTTCAGCCGGGCCTGCTTTGTTATATAATTTACAAAGTAGAGAGTGGCTTCCAGCCAAAATATACAATGTACATAGGAAACTCATGTATGATGTTTGATTCAACGTACATAGAGAAGAGATTGAATTATAAACAGTACCAAATTATTTTTTATATTCTGACTTTATTTTCCTCATTTATGAATGTTGTACTAGTATCTAATGTTTGTTCATGCAAAATATGGAATTACACAGAATTTTTGGACTTGACAATACAAGTGTAAAGGAATATACATCTTCATAGGACTTGGAACTTTGAACTCTTTTTTTATTTTTCAGTGATGACCGCACCCTCCCCTCATTTCTTCTTAATTTTTCCTACTTCTTAAAACTGACGTCTTTGAAAGATCAGCAGACCTTGTGAGAAAATGTGTTTATTTACAAATATATTGATAGGTATACAATGAAAAGAAAAAACAAACAAAAATGCTTTGTAATGAAATTTCAATGAATTGATCACATCAAATTGACAATAACCCCCCCTCTCTCTTTCTCTCTCTCTCTCTCTCTCTCTCTATCTATCTGTCTATCTGTCTGTCTATCTGTCTGTCTGTCTGTCTGTCTGTCTGTCTGTCTATGTATCTATCTCTCTATCCTTTCCTCCACCCCTAATTTTTTTCTCCTCTTTCTTGATTGTCCTGAAAACTCTCTCTCTGCCTATTTCTCCCTCTTTGCTTTTCTATCGCTCTGTCCCACTCCACACGAAAAAAAACAAAACAAAACAAAAAAAAAAAAAAACAAATCGCGCAAAACCAATATTCTCCTCTTCTAAACAAAGCAAAAAAGCATCGGATTCATATAAATGAACAACGAAACATTCAATTTTTACCATTTCGTCTTGATGAGTTCGAAAATCGAGCGAAAGCGCTAATAAAGAATTTTCCCAAATTTTGACTGCTTCGTTTTTCTCAATATATATATATATATATATACATATACATTTGGTAATTGTGATACATCTTTTCGAAGCAGAGATTATTTCAATAAATCAAGTATTTGATAGACCTAATAGCATTTGATAAACCTGTATTTGTCTATATTATTCAAATATACGCCACTGGCACTCTAAATTATTTCTCTTACCACATTTTGCTTAAATTATGTATACATACTTAATTACATATCTATCTATCTGTCTATCTATCTATCTATCTATCTATCTATCTATCTATCTATCTATCTATCTATCTATCTATCTATCTATCTATCTATATAACATATATACAGACATACACACACAGATATATTTATATATATATACATACACAAACATATGGGTATATATAAAAATTGAGGAAGATATTTTTGAGGATAATAAGAAAATAGTTGAAGTGTGAAGGATTTTAAATGGGCCAATGAAAATAGACCAAAAGAATATTAATATATTTCGGTGTTTCGGTATAGAAGGTATGTATTTAAATATATTTAGAGAAGTTATAATTTTAATATCCAAAATAGATTCAGATATGAAGTGTAGTCCATTTATATATATATATATATATATATATATATATATATATCTTCACATACGTATATATATACACATACGTATATATACATGTATTTATATATACATATACACACACACACACACGTATATATATGTATACATACACATGTATATGTTTACATATATATATATTGTATTATATATGCGTGATATATATGCATATACGTACACGCACACGTTCATACACACACACGTAGAGAAAGAGAGAAAGAGAGAGAGAAAGAGAGAGAGAAAGAGAGAGAGAAAGAGAGAGAAAGAGAGAGACAGATGCTCGCATACATACTCGACATGTCTATATATTTGCATGTATCCATGTTCTGTTTATACATGTTATGTGTTGTGAATGTCTTCCTCTATGTACATGTGGATGTGAGCGCATGCATGTGTACATGTGACTATCTATCTATCTATTTCTATATGCATCTATATAAGCAGACATATGTGTGTATATATGTGGTTACACATTTGTACACGCTGATATATATCTATACATAAGTGGATATATATATATATATATATATATATATATATATATATATACACACATACACACACGCGTTCGCGCTCGCGCTCATCTGTATTAGTAAATAACAACAAACATCCTAAACCACAACTGTCTGTTACTATTAGCATTAACACTAACCATATTTCCCAATATCTTAAACTTTTCATTAATTAACTGAGAGGAAAAAAAATTCTTTTGTAAATTGGCATCAGTAATCGACAATGGATTAATTGAAGTGTGATAGAGATGTGTTTCTGGAGGGGAAAGTCTGCACTAATTCCGACCAGAATTCAATCCAATATGAAGTTCTTTAGAAATTCTAACTCGTTGTATTCAATGAAGTGCTTCTTTCCCTCTTTGGATGCGTTTTACTGGTTTGGTTAAACATCTATCTATCTATCTATCTATCTATCTATCTATCTATCTATCTATCTATCTATCTATCTATCTATCTATCTATCTATCTATCTATCTATCTATCTATCTATCTATCTATCTATCTATCTATCTATCTAGCTAGCTGTCTGCCTGGCTGTCTTAGTCTCTCTACCCCTCTCCCTCCCCTTATAACATGCCCTTATCCCCTTCCGATTCCTCAGAACTTTCGTCGGAAAACGAATGTAGTGAGGAATGGCAAATAGCCAGAAAAGGAACGAGGAAGAGGAGCAAAAAAAAAAAAGAACACACGGAAACACCAATAAAGTAGGGAGATACACAACTCCCGAAGACATTTCCAACTCTAATACAAACAATACAAATAATAGCAACCCCACGAAAAACATACAGCGATAAAAAAAACTTACAACACAGAGTTGTAAGGATCACTGAACTGAATGGAGTCTGGTCCTAACATGCTGGATAGGGTATGAGGTGAACATATGATTTAAACTGGGTCTCAGTCAGTTGAATGAAACCTGGTTTTTCAAACAATCTTTGGATTGTACTGTGATGAGACTAGTTCTACCGGTTATTTCTAATTTTGGCACAATCCCATAATTCTTCCAATACTCAGCTATTGTGGTCAATTGGTTGCGATTTCTAGCATATCGAGAGGTTACGCAAAGGACCCTTCCTAGAGATTATAAGGCACGAACTCACGGTTCTTCCTTTACGACAGCCAACTGATGCCAGCCTGACTGCGCGATCGCTGTCTAAGTTACTGACAGTGTCGAGAGTTATTCTAAAATATATACACAACAAAAACTATATACACAACCGATATTTGTTATTCGATTACTGTTTTTTATTGAAATATGATCGATCTAGCGAGAACAGAATCACAAAGACGGAAAGACATTTTGTTTTCTAAAAGAGCGAATATTTCACAGGAAGAAAAAGAATTCAAAACGAAAATAATGAATCTTTTCTGTTGGATATGAAATTGGAGGCAAGATGGAGGTCGACATGAGGTATGGAAGACTTGCGGTGATTTATTATTGAATGTCATTAAAAACCTATTCACCTTGCGATAAATTGATTTTAACTCTATCAGTTTTCCAAAATCGATTAACTATAAATTAGCTGCGATGTGGTGAAAAAACGACAGCAAGGAGTTATCAATTATACAGGAGATTGGAGCTAACTTTTGTCACAATGTTCTACAGTCAGCATTGCAGTTTTATCTCATCAATAAAACCGTTTGACATGGGAACGGTGGACGTGTTTCAATGTAGCAGTTTACACAAATAGGCTTATAATTGAAGGACTTGAGTTTCACAGGACAGGATTATTAAAATTTATGTATGTGTACATACGCGCAGACACGCACACACACACACGCACACACACACACACACACACACACACACACACACACACACACACACACACACACACACACACACACACACTCGCGCACACACACTCGCGCACACATGTACTCAACCATACATCTTGCCTGATC
>NC_142948.1:1081098-1086098 GCF_046866305.1 Octopus bimaculoides | reverse complement strand
CCATCACCTTCTCTCGTTTCTTTTCCTTTCTTTTGACGAAGCATTCTATTCTGAAACGTCAAAGACCTTTCCCTTCCTTTCAAGAGTCATACGAAGAAGGACCCTCTTAAAACTTGTCCCTCTACTGATTTTGCTTCTTCTTGCTTATTTTTCGACACACACATAGACGTTTATGAATACACACACACACACACACACACACACACACACACACACACACACACACACACAAACACACACACACACACACACACACACACACACACACACACACACACACACACACACACACACTCACACACACTCATACATACACACACACATGCGCGCTCGGCTATATATTCTTTTCTACTCTAGGCACAAGGCCCGAAATTTCGGGGAATGGTGTCAGTGGATTAGATTGATTCCAGTACGCAATTGGTACTTAATTTATCGACCCCGATAGGATGAAAGGCAAAATCCACCTCGGCGGAATGCGTGCGCCTATATACTTCTATGCGCATATTTATGATGGTGTTGAGTACTTTAGTGTGTTCATGTGTTCGTGTAGGCAAACGCCATACACACCCTTATCCAAATGCTTCCCCCCCGAATCATACGCCTCCTCCACCCCACCTACTCACTGCAATCTACCCGCTTCAATGACGATCTCTTTTACATATGTTCCTCTCAGTGTGACATCCCCAAATCTCTTCTCAACCAACCATAAAAACCAACATCATTCTTCAACATTTATAAATTTCCTGTTATCGTGCCTGCTAATTATATTTCCACTAATTAATTGTTCATTTATTTATTTCTTATTTAATTAACACCCACATATTACTTGTTTATTAACTATCAGTCAGCGAATTGTTTTTTTTTTTTGATTTATTTGTTCGTTTACTTTACTGCTTTTGATCTGCGATTTCTTTTTATTTATAATATGACATTTTTATTTCAACATTCAGAGAAAAGTAGCAACGTGGAAATAAGAGGAGATACCCCACTCCCTCTCTGAAGATACAGCTTGGATATCTATCTATTTATCTATCCATCTGTCTATCTGTCTGTCTGTCTGTCTGCTTGTCTGTATTTAGCTGTTAATTCTAACATGTCGATAACCATGTAGCGACTCCTATGTTTTGTGCATATGTTCTCCCATAGCATGTGGTCATAAGTCTGTATATGTTTATACATACGCAACAAGTGTATATATTCTTTATATGTGTGTGTACATATGTCTATATCTGTTTATACAAGGCGGCGAGCTGGCAGAAGCGTTAGGGGGCCGGGCGAAATGCTTGGCGGTATTTCGTCTACCGTTACGTTTTGAGTTCAAATTCCGCCGAGGTCGACTTTGCCTTTCATCCTTTCGAGGTCGATTAAATAAGTACCAGTTACGCACTGGGGTCGATGTAATCGACTTAATCCCTTTGTTTGTCCCCTCTGTGTTTAGCCCCCTGTGGGCAATAAAGAAATATGTGTTTATACATACATAATAGGTGTGTATCTATATGTGTATAGGTATGTATGCACACACACACACATATAGTGTATTCTCCCCTGATTCCACGTGTTGGCATCTCCAGTCTTGGCCTTGAAATCAGGTAATCGATACTATATAAACTGTATTGATCTCAAACCGAATCAAATATCACTTCTATTGATGATCTGCCAATAAAGTGTCGTTTATTGATGTTCAGCGTAAATGGTTCATCACGTGACCAGTGGAAATTTACATCTGAATGACGCGAGTTCAATTAACGCTCACACCTTATGATAATACATTTTTGTGGACGCGGACACGAAAAAGCATTCTTGTATGTATGTATGTATGTATGTATTTATTTATTTATGTATGTGTGTATGTATGTTTGTATGCTCGTATATATGTATGTATACATTTATTTTTGTATGCATGTGCGTTTGTGTGGCTGTAAGTATGAATGTATATGTGTGTGTGTGTACATCTGTATGGATGTATGTGTGTGCATGAATGTGTGTGGATGTATATATGTGTATGTATATATATATATATATATATATATATATATATATATATGTAGGTATACAAGTATGCATATATGTATGTGTGCATTTATATAATGTACGTATGTATGTGCATATGTATGTATGCATGTATGTATATATCTATGTGTGATTGTGTTTATCTAGATATGTATGTATGTGTATATCCATATGTATGAATTTGTGTATCGACCTATGCATGTATGCGTGCACATGTGTGTGTGTATATCTATATAAACACATGTACATATACACATGTGTGTATGTATATATGTACAAGAGCATATAACTACGTATGTGCGTATATGCATACATACGTATGTGCATTTATGTATATATGTATATGCGAATGAGCTTGTGCGTGTGTGTATGTGCGTGGGTGTGTATGTGTGTGTAACTATGCTCATTCCTGTATGTATGTTTGTGTGTGTCATTGTCTGTGTTTGTATGTGTGTCTCGGCGTGTTATGGTATATTCTCTCCTAATTTAAGGTTTTTATTGCACCCAATATAATAGGGGCCATTTATAATGCCTTCTCCTAATAATGGATTCCTTTCTCTTCTCACAACTTCCGGTGTTTTAGGAGTCGACTTATTTTTCTACTTTTTATTCTATTCTTATGTTTTATATATTATTTCTTTGCTGTATATGGTGGCAGTTAGTGAAGAATGGCGTCGTTCGTTACACTCTCCCTACGGTCGGGCAATTTCTAGAAGCGAGAGTGACGAGGGAGTGTCTATACTAAGTTGCCGAACAACTATCGCACGCGACACATATACACATATATACAAACATACATGTATACAATATATTTTTCTTTAAATATTTAGACTCTATCAAATGTTTTGCAAAAAGTTCCATATACATAAATAAATACATACATACAGGTATACATACACAACACACACACATACACACACACACACACACACACACACACACACACACACACACACACACACACACACACACATAGATAGATAGATAGATAGATAGATAGATAAACTTACTTGGAAATGGATGCGTGGCGTTCACTCATATAATAATATAAATGAAATAATATATATGTATATATACATTTCTCTCTCATCCTTTCTCTAATTCATTTTTTTCTTTCACCGTTCTGTCTCTCTCTCCCTCTTTCACCTTTACTCTCTCTCGTTGCTCACACGCCACCATCGTCCATCTTTCTTTTCCTCACGTGATCATCTATCTTTTCCTTCAGACGCACTCTTATCTGTCTCCTCTTCTATCTTTTCTCTTATCAAAGACAATATTCCTCCAGCGTTCGCTACCTTACCTCGTCTGACCTAACGGCCATCCATGTCTCTTTTCGTTTGGCTTGTTGTATGTCTCCACTGTCTTGTTTTTGTTACCAGATTTGACCCTCCGCAAACCCCAAATTTTATTTTGGTTCGTGGGAATAACTGCTTTTCGAAGCCTCATATTGTCGTTAGTGGCTGTAATACGCTGCTTTGACCACAAGATATTCCTTATTGCAAGAAAATGTGAGAAATCACTCGGGGGCGGGATCGAATCACATGTGATACTACATCAAGTGGTGTTTCAGTTGGATATTCATTTGTCGACCAGTGACGGATGTCCAAAGATGTTGACCGCAATATGTCGTGTATGTGGTGTAAAGTGAGATACTGTTGGAGTTTAGCGTTCTTTTCATGACCTTTCTGTTCCATTTATGATCCTCTTAGTATAAAAGACAGGATGGTCACTACTGGAAGGCCTTTGAACAGAGGCTTATTCGTTGACTGTTGGCCTAGAGCTGAGCAACAAAAAGAACAACTGCAACAACAAAGAGAACATAGAGGTTGCCTGAGACTAAATGAATTCGACCCCTGAGAGTTTATTAGTGATTGACGTCAGTTCGAACACGAAATCGCTTGGCTGGTCTCCGATTTTCTTTTGACAGGAACGTCAGCGATTTCCAAAGAAAATCCTGGAATCGAAGTAATCGATTATTCATCCAATCGATACACGACATTAACGGGTCTCTGTGTCCATGACAAAAAAAAATCAATACAGGATATTCCTACTGATTGGAATTATGGTCGTCGCTATGGAAACCACGGAACAAAAGAAAAAAGGAGGAGAAACTGTGCCAGATTCTCCCACATTACATCTGATTAACGATGATGATAATAATAATAATAATCCTTTCTACAATAGGTACAAGGCCTGGAATCTGAGGGGAGGGGGATGTTCGCTAACATCGACTCCAGTACTTGAGTGGTACTTAATTTATCGACCCCGAAAGGATGAAAGGCAAAGTCAACCTCGGCGGAATTTGAACTCAGAACCTAAGAACGAACGAAATGCCGCTAAGCATTTAGCTCGGCGCGCCTTGATAATAATAATAATAGTAATAATAATAATAATAATAATAATAATAGGGGTGGGGTGGATGACTAAAAGTGGTTTAAAACCGGAAACGGAGACTCTAATCTGTGCTGAGAACGAAAACAAACTATGCTGGATCATAGACATAGCATACCCAGCTGAGAACGAAGTATGCGATAAGGAAGAAAGCAAATCCCCACGAATATGAGAAGAGGAGATGGGAGCATGGTAAATAGAGTAACACAAAAGATAAATGCTGTCATAGCATGCATCCAGACGGAGGACATAACACAAACAAGGAATCTCCTCCGAGCTATTGCGCTACCTGTTGAGGAGAAATTACAGCTTAAGAGAACAGAAAATGGTGGAGCAAAGGAACCATGGAGGAAAGGACTCATTGAAAGGGACATAATGTGGGTAAGGCAAGATCTGGGAAAAATTGAGGAAACTGGAAAAATGGGAAAAAGTGCGACCGAGAAAAATTAGAGAAGAAATATAAAATACGGAAGAACGGGTTTAATAGAACAGTTAAAACAGGGGATTATGGCAAAAAACCAGAAGATTAGAAGATTTGTGAACAGAAATAAGCAGTTGGAGGAGAACAGACTGTTCAAAAATAACCCGAAGCAATTCTT
>NC_142948.1:1071098-1076098 GCF_046866305.1 Octopus bimaculoides | reverse complement strand
TAATCACCCGTTTGAAGTTACACCGTCCAGAAATTCCGAACGCAAACTGATATGCAAAATAACGCCAGTGGAGAGATTACTTTGCTACGTGGGACAACTTTCTCCCATCTCAATCAGCAGACGATGACATTGAAGTCTCAAACACTACATATCACCGATTACCTTCCACCATTTCACTGTCTTCTTCACCTCGTAGAAACGTATACAAATTTATCTGGTATTACGGTTTTGTCAAACTATCCAGGTAAGCTACATTGACCAATGGGATCCAGTCCACCCCCATGAATATTCCCACCTGGAAGTCAGCTTTAAATTCTCCCTATCTCTTTCTTCTTATTTGCGCCGACGAAAGTTTGGAAAATGCAATGTTAAAGAGAATTCCAACTACGTCTGTTGAGTGCCACGTTCTTTCGTTTGTTCGTTTGCTCACCTCTAGATGTGTGTATGTTGATAGATGTAGAGGGAGATAGAGAGACAAACAAACATATCGACAGATAGAAAGATAGACACCTACAGATAGGTGTGAGTGCGTGTGTAGATATCCAACAGCGATAATGTTAAAACATAATTAGTTCATGTCATGCAAAAAAAGGTTTTACGTCGAAAACAAATATCAAAAGAATAACCACGTAGGTGTACAGCAACTGCATTGCATTCTTCTCAATACCACACACACGCACACACACATACACACTCACACACTCACACGCAGAAGCACTCACACAAATACAAACTTAAACACACCCTTACATATATAAACTTGTACGCACACCTGCACGCACACAGACACACATACACATTCATTTGTATGTGTATCAGTCTGTAATTCCTAAAATCTTCTTACTATTTCAAAGACAGACAATCAAAGAATATAATAAAGTTTCAGTTAATGTAGAATTTTATTTCAAGTGTTCAATTGTATTTTATCAAAATTTCTTTGCAGCGTTTCTCATTGAAACAGGGAACCAAGATACAACGACAATAACAACAACAACAACAACAACAACAACAGCAACGACAGTAGAAGCAGCAGCAACTGCAACTGCAGCTGCAGCAACAGCAGCAGCAGCAGCAACAGAGACGTTGATGATAACGATAACAATTGGTGCTAAATTAACAATTGGCATTACAATTCTCTGCACGTTTTCCCGGCGATTTCCACATAACCATACATCTCATAACTCTGTGAGCAGTTCCAGTTAAAAACCGTTGTTAAATGTTTATCTTATCCATGGTGTATACTGCTGTGTGTATAATTCATGGTATGCATGTGTGTTGATGCATATACGTTGATGTATATACCCATACAACCACCCGTATATATATATATATATATATATATATATATATATACAAAAAAACAAGATATGCCCCATTCATAAAGGAGGTAGCAGAGCGGAGGCCAAGAACTACAGACCTATCTCTCTGACCTCGCACTTCAGCAAGGTCATGGAACGAATAGTCAGAAGAAAACTAATCGCCTTTCTTGAAGAAAACGACTTGCTGCTTGACACCCAACATGGTTTCCGACCAGGAAGAAGCTGCCTGACTCAGCTCTTACAACACTGTGACTGGGTGCTAAAACAGCTACTCAACCACTCAAATGTGGAAGTGATATATCTCGACTTTGCAAAGGCCTTTGATAAAGTCGATCATGGAATGATATGTCACAAACTGCGTGATCTCGGCATCGTTGGAAAATTTGGAGAATGGCTTCATGACTTTCTGAAGGATAGAGGCCAGGTGATAGTAGCCAATGGGGCCACCTCCAACGACACGCAAATAGTGAGCGGTGTTAGTTTCCATCTTCTCAATTCTATATTTACTGACGTGATAATTGGTTCACTGTCCCCAGTGCTAGCTCCCAGTCCATGCGTCTTGACTCACCTTATACATCGGTCTGTTTGTTAGCGCCTTGTTTCCTCCTCACCATCTAAACAAACCGTTATTGTCACCAGTTCTAATCTTCTAATTTTTTGATTCTCTTTTGCTTTGCGTCACTTTCTTTTCCGAAGCGTTTCCGATGCGAACCGGATTAGAGGCGGATCGGTTTTGTTTTCCTGTGAAAATATTTCGTCAGATTTCATTGCATTTGCTGAAAGTTTCAAATTATATATTTATTAGCTTTAGTATTGAAACTAAAATTAATGCCAGTGAAAGATAGTTTGAGAGAGAGAGAAAGAGAGAGAGAGAGAGAGAGAGAGAGAGGTAGGAGAGAGAGAAATGAAAAGAGAGAGAGAGAGAAACGGAGAGGAAGAATGACTTTGTTGCTATATTTTGTTTCCAACCGAAACTTATAAATGATTTAAATAGGTTTCTTTTGGCTTTGTCGAAATGCGGAAAATATTTTTCAACCTATAAGTATTAGTTTGTGCAAGCATCTCTATCTGTCTGTCTGTCTGTCTGTCTGTCTGTCTGTCTGTCTGTCTGTCTGTCTGTCTGTCTGTCTCTCTCTCTGTATATATATATACGTACACACACACACACACACACACATGTAAGCATACAATCTTCGTTATCAACCTACAGCAGACTGGGATTATTTTTCGTAGTGCAATACCGACGGGAAGCGATGTTTTTGTATAAGTTAAAGAGAAATATATAATAACAGTAATAATGATGATGATGATAGTGATGATGATGATGATGATGATGGTGAGATAACGATAACTGTGATATATCTCTGCATAAATGTATGTTGTGTGTGTGTATGTGTGTGTGTGTGTGTGTATATATATATATATTTATACGCTTATGTATATATATATATATATATATATATATACGTGTATATATGTATACATACTGTATATACATTTATATACAGATGTACACAAATGCACGCATAAACGTACACACACACACACTCATAAATAAATACACATATGTTATTGTATTGTTATATTGTTTTCTGCCATAATTGTACGTGTTTCTTAAACATCACTTTGTAGCCATTAGGAATATTATATAAATATATACATACATGCATGCATATATATATATATATATATATATACACGTTTATGAATTTGTGTTGCAGAATTCCTGTTTTGTGCGTGTGAATATATATATGTGTGTGTGTGTCTATATATATATATATGTGTATATGTCTGTATGTACGTGTGTATATATATATATATATATGTGTGTGTGTGTGTGTATATATATGTGTGTATGTATATATATATATATATGTATGTATGTATGTATGTATGTATGTATATGTATGTATGCTGAATCCCCGAAACCCATGAAATGCTAATGGCATTCTCGTCAGAAGTTGCCATTTGAATCGACCGTTGGAAATACGAGCTGGAGAAAATGGTCAACCTTAGCTTTTAACTTTGTCTTTTCTTGGGAAACGGTTAAGGCGGGAGGGGGGGGGGCGTTTGAGGAGAAAGGATGGGATGAAATAAACGTAAATAAATTCAGCTTCAGAGATGAAATAATCGATTTAATATGATTCCTTGATGTAAGCAGCAGCACCAGCAGCAACAGATTGACTGGAATCAAAGAACATTGGAAGGAAAAATATACATTGTAGAATGTAGAATTTCATTCTCTAAATGTCTATTAGAATATGGTGATAAATAGAAACAAGATTGGTCAAAATACTTCTGATATTATTTGCATTGATTCTTTTCGGTATAAATTCTATAAATTCTTTCATTATTGGAGACTTTATGTTGAAAATTATTTCCAGTTAAATTATCCAAGACCAATTCCGATATCTGAATACGTCCAATGGACAACTGGAGATTGGTTTCGGAACTATATTCACTGTAGACGCTAAACAAAGACAGAATTGGTTTTAGACAGCCTCCTGTAATTTTCGAATATTGTATTTTGTTTATGAAATCAAGGAATAGCTGAATGGGACTCAGAGAGTACAGTATTTAAATGAAGGAATTAAATCGGAGTACAGATACGCCAGCCATTTATAAACACCCAGACAACTGTTTTTATAATTCAACAGCGACAAGTACATTATCTTCCAGCATTACAGGATCAAGTTAATAATGACTGTTCACTTTCTTGTGTTATTCTCTTTACGTTTAATTTTAAAATAAAAACAGTTCTAAGTGAAATAAATAACATCATTTATCAAACGTGTTTAAAACGTTAGGTTTTGATAGATGAAGGTTTAAATAAACTGAACAACTCTCAGCAAAATGAAAGTGAAGTTATGGGAGGAAGATTGATGAGACAACCGTTGACAATACAGTATGACTACAGTTGACATTGAATAATTACTGGTACCAAAATGATACCATTTGTTTCTGAAACAGATGGAGATCAGAATGGCATCATTGTGACAGAGTATAGCTGCTGGAAAAAGTTGCCAATTAACCCTCAGATGGCACTCTACTCTCTTATATATTTGTGGTTGTTTTCCTGCTTTCAGAGAGAGAGAGAGAGAGAGAGAGAGAGAGAGAGAGAGAGAGACAGTGAGAGCGAGAGAGGGAGAGGGAGAAAGAGAGAGAGATAGAAAGAGAGAGAGAGAGAGAGAGGAGAGAGAGAAAGAGGGAGAGAGAGAAAGAGAGCGAGAGAGAGATCAAGGTGGTAGCCTAGAAACAAGGCTCTTTCAATGGAATTTAGACAAGATCAAACAACGTAGTCTTGTATGCCTAGACGTATGTCTGCATTCTCATACTGAGTGAAATGACGGTAGAATCTAACAAAGGACTTATTTAAACAACCACCTGAGGAGGGGTATTTTACACCTTGGATGGATAATAATGATTGCAAAACATATCACCAGTGTACTACGGGTGTTAAAATATGTCGAAACAATTGTAGCAATTTTTAATTAAAGCATATAATTTATTCTGTTTTCCATCATTTACCTATTTATATAAAGTGGTCAGATACTATGGAATTCCTGTTATATATCCAGTAGCAGGATCATTTCCTCTCTAGGATGACATCAGCTACCCAATAACAAGGGATGAGTTTTGCATTACATAACACAAGGGTTTTTTTTCTTTTACATGAATCTT
>NC_142948.1:1063598-1066098 GCF_046866305.1 Octopus bimaculoides | reverse complement strand
TGATGTTACTTTGTACCAGGTCGATCTTAGTCGAGAGAAACCTACAATCACAATTATTCCAGCTGCGTCCAGCACGTATTAAGAGTTGAGTGTGATCCGAGGAAGACTCGCTTTCTAGTTCTAGCTGGTCAAGCAATGACAAAGAAGTCGTTTCTTTCACTGAGAATGTGAGATACCGTTTTGTAATATGGTGAATGTTATCAGCGAGTATCACTTTGTAAACAGTTGGAAGAAAACTGATCATAGAATAAAAAAAACATGATAGAAAGTGGTGGAAATGTAAATCGATAAATTAGCAAACGATATTAATCGAATATCAGGAGCAGATTGTGTTTTATATTTCAACATCCGGTACATCTTAGAGTCCATTTCCTTTCACTCTCAATGAGATGCACGAACACTTTCCTAAGAAGAAGTAATTTCGTCCGAAACGCCAGAAAAATCTGCCCTGAATGCTGTACCAATTTAAGTAATATTAACTTTAAAACATAGAATACAGTCTTGATATAAACAGACCACAACTAGACTAGTCTTCTTAGAGGTTATTTTCTACCTGTTATCATACTGTTTTACACGACAATCATCTCACTTTTATGGAAGGAAAGACTACGATATAAAATAGTTGAGTCATCAGCTACAAATGTTATCGGTTTATTGAGGAATACCTTCTCGATAAGGTCCGCTGTATCATCTGGTCAAATATTCATATTAATTCGGAAATCTCAGTATACTAGAAAGATGCATAAACTGATGCTTGCTCAATACTAATTGGTACAAAGAGATTAGATTAAAAATTTATGCAAGACTCTTTTTAGTGAAAATATCCTAACCAAGTTTTTTTTATTGGCCGTGGAATAAAATAAACCAAATCTATATTGCTGTTTAACTCATGGTCAGTGTTGATTGGGGGTGGTGGTTTGGAATCATATGGATGTCCGCCGAGTTACGTCAACTGCATAGACCAATGTGTCCGTTCTTTATTTATAACTCTAAACTATGAGATGAAAACAAATTTAGCTGCTATTTCTCGCAGGTGTATCGGTTCTACCATAGGATCTTTGACAAACCTCCATCCATCTCTATTTGTTAAATACGATCGTTAATGTTATTTTCTCTTGTCGTGACCAGAATATTTAAATGAGTGGGAAGCAACACGAGGTATTTCGAAGACTGTCGTCATTTCCCCGATTACTTAATAGAATTCTGGCGTCTTAAAACATTTCCCAGAATTAGATGAGAAGAGTTTGAAAACGTTACGGATTTAGAAAACATCGCTGCCGCCAGCTTAAGTATTTCTAACATCTGACGACGACGCCGACCACCACCACCACCACCACCACCACCAAAACCATAGACCTCTGAAAGACATCTTTCTCTCATAATAAAACTATAAAATGCATCATACAAGCTGTGGATATATAAAGTGTCACAATTATATTCATGTTACACGTAGGAATTCTTACAGAGAATCTCTGAACAATATTTTCGAATTATTGTTCATCTTTCAATATATTCCGTTTATTTGTCATCAAACTTTGCTCGTCGCTCCGCTTCTCTTTCTAAACACACTCATATATATATATATATATATATATATATATATATATATATATATATATATATATATATATATATATATATATATATATACATACATACATACATGTGGCTGTGTGGTAAGAAGCTTGCTTCCCAACCAAACCACATAGTTCAGGGTTCGGTCCCACTGCGTGAAACCTTGGGCAAGTGTCTTCTACTATAGGATTGGAACAACCAAAGCCTTGTGAGTGGATTTGGTAGACGGAAACTGAAAGAAGCAAGTCGCATATATATATATATATATATATATATATATATATATATATATATGTGTGTGTGTGTGTGTGTGTGTGTGTGTGTGTGTGTGTGTTTACTGTCTTGTTGATCAACAAAAAAGTACTCCATGCGGTGAGAGATAGATATCATTTCATATTCATAGTATTTAAATGTGAGCTACTACAAAAAGTTTCATGCCTTTAACAATACAATCGTCGGATGAGCTTGTATTAAGTGCCTTGTAATCCTGGGTAATCTTTCTCGTCCGATGTATGTATGTTCGTAGGTACATACGAATGTATATATGTATGCATGTATGTATGAATGTATGTATGTATGTATGTGTGCATGTAAGTGTGTGTGTAAGTATGTTTGTATGTATGCGTGTGTGTGTATGTATGTGTGTATGTATGCTCAGGTGATTGCACTGACCTGTCCAGTCGTCCTCCTATAGAAATACTCTCAGCTGTTTTCATTCTGTTGCTTAGGAATTCCTCACCATTTTATATTTTGTTTTATTTTGTTTTTATTCCATATTTTTTCAAATTTGATTTCATAAAAGAAATGGAAGAAAAGAATCGAGACAAAAGTGTTGATAATGATGATGACGAGGATAGTGGCGGCGATGACGGTGATGATGATGGCGATAATGATTCTGCTGATAATATAATAATGATGGTAATGA
>NC_142948.1:1058598-1061098 GCF_046866305.1 Octopus bimaculoides | reverse complement strand
GGCTGAAAAATTTCTGGTTTTGGGTAAAAGATAATACAGGAGGAGGATCAGTGAATTACGATTTCACTCAACCTATTCCCCTCCCAGATTCACACACTTATTGCAGGGGTCCTTCAGTTTTCCCAAGCTCTATGAAAGATCTCGGAAGGTTGGGCCTTCAACCAGGCCTTTTGCGATAGCCTAAAAGTCAGGAACTTTTCAGCACCCCCTTGTACATACGTACATACGTACATAAATATACATACATATATATATATATATATGTGAGTGTGTGTGTGTGTGTGTATGTGTGTGTGTGTATATATATGCATATATATATGCATACACACATATACACACATACATATATGCTCATATCCACATGCTTACATACGTGAACACACACACACACACACACACACACACACGTGTAGACACATATCTCTATAGTGTTGATGGTGTTGGTGTTGTTAATAGTAGTAGTGGCTGAGTATTCCGTCCATTTCTGTAGCTCCACCCCGTCATCCAATGTATCCTTCCTTTTCTTCAGAATGTTGTGCATGTTTTGAGTGTTGTTGTCTTCTATTTCTACCTTGTCGATCGACCACACAGCGCTTTCCTCATAAAAAAGCAGTGTTGTAAGTATTAATAGTAGTAGCGGTAGTAGTAGTAGTTTTGATAGTAGATTATTACTACAACATATTATGATTATTATTACTATTATTATTATTATTATTATTATTAGTAGTAGTAGTAGTAGTCGTAGAGTCATTGTTAACAGACCGAGCGTGACGTTGATTTATTTATTAGACTCGTTGTTGTTGTTGTTGTTGTTGTTGTTGTCGATGTTGTTTTCTCCGTGTAATGTTCAATGTTCATTTAGCTGTAACCATGGTTACTGGAGGTTGTACCATTTTGTTGCCAGGGGCAACCAGTAGCCATGACGTAAAAGAGCGCTCTGACGTTTCACAGCCATGTTTTTATGGCACTGACTCTGTCTGACTCTCTGACTCTGTGTGTGCATGTTTATATATGTGAATATATATATATATATATACATATACATATATACATGCATGCATATATACATACACACATATGTATATATATATATATATATATATATATATATATATATATATATATATATATATATATATATATATATTGATACATACATGCATATATATACATATATATATATATCAGTGTGTATAGATATTTATGTATCTATGATTATGTGTGTATATGTGTGTGTTTATGTGTCAGTGTATACTTGAACATACGTGTGTTTCGGTTGTATGTTTGTATATATATGTATGTGTCTTTGTCTGTATGCATGACAGTATAATCTGCGTGTTTACGCATGTATATAAGTATGTGTAAACACACGAACACGCAATACACATACACGCGCACACATAATTACGTATATATATGTGTGTGTGTGTGTTTAGATATGAGTGTGTGTGTATATATGCATATATATATATATATATATATATATATATATATATATATATATATATATACGAGTTTGTATATGTTAGCATGCATGTTCTAGTGTCATGTATATGTGTATGTATGTATACACACACACGGACGCACACGCACGCACACGTACATATATATATATATATATATGCGTACGGATATATATGTGTGTGTATGTGTGTCTATCACTTTTATTCAATATTAAAAACCCCTTTGCAGTATGCTTTATATTCTATTCTAAATATAAAACACATTTATACACAGTTATATACAACGTATCATACACACCGTATTCTACACAACAGCAACACTGTGATACCATTCAACGCAGAAGCCTTGCATGGTTGGGGATCGTTTTATGCGGTTTGTCGATCTTTCTAAACATTGTAGCAAAATAAGCCTCGAATGGCATCTAAAGTTCAGAAAGTTGGAACGGTGACCTGGATAATGGAGTCTTAGTTTTACTGTAACTGAGAAAAAGATGAACTGGAGAGGACAGGCGGTTGGATTTGATGTGGGATGAGGTTTTCTGTCTGTAAAGAAGGACAGCGAGATGGACAGAATCGCAGATAGCAGGAACCTCAATCGTAACTGCCATCAATCTGGGAAATTCTTCAAATGGCGAAACGGAAATACAAGACTTTGGATTGTGATGGAGACAAACCACAGTATCGGAAACGTTGATAAGCCAAGCATTAAGTACAGCCGCTTGTAAATTCAAACACACACACACACATACACGCATGCATATACACACATACTTATGTACATCATACACACACACACACACACACACACACACACACACACACACACTCACACACACACATTTAAGTAACAATATATGGATTCAAGTAATCCGGTAGTACAAAAAAATGCTCTTTACTGTATGATTCTAGAAAATATAGAATATATACGATGATAGAAGAGAAAACGATAAGATTTTCCTTTCCCCCGAGGACGTCGCTTAATTTCTGCTTTATTTTAAAATATATTTTGTATTATCGCAGACATCTAAGTAATTTAT
>NC_142948.1:1048598-1051098 GCF_046866305.1 Octopus bimaculoides | reverse complement strand
AGCAAAAGATGGCTTCATGTTTATGATTAATCTTCTGTTTGGACACAAATCAGCAATTATCCAGTTTGATTACCGTTATATAATGTCACTGAACCAGTTAAAGATCTTCAATGAATGTCGTTGTTAGAGTTGTTGTTGCTGTTTAACCGTAGGCCAGCTCTGTTCCACCTGTGATCAGCACTGCTACATTGTCATTGTCAACATCCGGCGATTTCTTGTTACATCCGGGAATACATTGTCGAATGAGTCGAAATTTTTCCCAGATTCTAGGGAGGGTCTACTTTAGGGAAAAACTGTCCCTTATTTTTACCTACCTACCTACCTACATGCATACATACAAATAAATTAATGAGGAACTTACAGCTCTTGTACACTGACTATAGATTCACATTTCTTCCTAGCATCGTAAGTTATGTACCGACAGCTTTAAGCAAAAACATAGAAATACTAAGATTTTTCCAAGGAAAGAGAGCAAACGGAGCTGACGTGGACTCCCCAGATCCAATCTGTAAGTGGGGCAGTGAAGCTCTGTAAGACATTCCGAAAATTCTCAACCTGAGATTCTTTAGGTGAACAGATGCAGACGCTTGGGAGCATGCATCGACAACTCAACCAAATATTTACAAACACCGAGAACGCTCTTAACTGAAAGAGTCTTGTCACTTTGTTAGCGATCAGCTTGAACTCACGAACTGAAATAAACGAAAAGAAAAATACACGCAATGCATATGTACACCCCCCCCCCCCACACACCTATGTATATTCCTTTATTCTTTTACATGTTTTAGCCCTAAGGCTGTGGCCATGCTAAGTCACAGATTATCGAAGAGGGAACTTATTGTGGGCTCTGTATTACTTGGTATAGACTACGGAAGAGGGCGCTTTGGTAACCCTGTATAACTAATTATAGACTATGAAAGAGGGGCTACGGTGGTCCTGTGTTAGAAAGTACAGATTATGTAAGACGGAGCAAAGGTAGCTCCCTGTTGTATTAAAACTGAAAGGAACCTAATAACAGACGCAAAACATTGGCAACACAATTGCAAAGTTGTAGAATCCTAAGCAAAAACGCAATGGTTTATTTACGTTAGAGTTAATCAATAATGAGTTTTCTTCTGTCCTGTAAGAGATCTATTTCTAGTGAGACGGCACATGAAACTAGTTTCCACCAGCACAAACCACCAACCTAGATATGTTCAAATGTTTTAATTGATTTCCAATTGAGTGAAAATTTTAAATAATTTACTATAATTGATTCGAAATGTCAACCTGGAGAGTAGAGTGGAATAAGTTTGGCAAAACAAGGCAAGAGCAAGATCGATTTTTTGAATTGCATGAGCACCAAACGCACGACAAGAACAATATGGATAAGTTGGAGGATGGTAAGGTGTGTGTGGGGGGAGGTGGTAGTGGTGAGGCGGGGTGGCGGGGGTGGCGGTGCTGGCAGTAAGAAGTGGTGGGGGGGGGGGGAGAAGGAGAGTGCATAGAGACTTATTTGGTTGCTACGGGGTGCAATGATGTGCATAGGTATATATGTGTGTGGGTGTGTGTATAAGTAAATATACAGATATGTTCAAGACAGATATTCACACACATACATAGAAAATACAGATATATACTTCTATGTATGTACGTATGTATGTATGTATGTATGTACGTACGTACGTACGTATGTATGTATGGATGTATGTATGTGTGTATGTATGTATGTGTCTATGTATGTTTATGTAACATGTACACAGACATGCAAAGCAATATAAATATATATATATATATATAATATATATATATATATATATATATATATATATATATATATATATAATACTTGCATGTATACACATATAAGTATATATATATCTAATTTTATATACACGCAGGTAAACATGTACTTACAACCATATACGTCTGTGTGTGCAGGTGTGTTTATGATGTGTTTGTGTGTGTGTGTGTGAGAGTGAATGTGTGTGTGTGCGTGTGTGTGTTTATGTGTGTATTTGTATGTGCCCTCTAGCTTTATAAATGTGAGCAGAAACGTATATGGGAAATTTTAAATAACAGATATGCAAACCTGCACAATGAACTTCTGAACAAACATATGAACATCTATCTCTGTATGTGTCTGCCTGTCTGTCTGAATGCCTGCCTGTCTGTCTGAATGCCTGCCTGTCTGTCTGAATGCCTGCCTGTCTGTTCATCTATATCTATACATGCATGTATGCATACATATTTACACACATACATGTGTATATATAAATGTATATATGATCCGCATAATTTTACATACACACAAAAAAAGCAATTATTTGGTAAGGTAATTACAACTTATGCAGACAAAATTATATATACATATGTATGTATATATACTTATATATATATATATATATATATATATATATATATATATATATATATATATACATATATATGTATATGGGGTCGTAGGGAGGGGGTTAGATGAAATGTTTTTTAATTCATTCGAGAATTTTTCAACGATTCC
>NC_142948.1:1041098-1046098 GCF_046866305.1 Octopus bimaculoides | reverse complement strand
TCACGATTAGCTTCGTCGATATGGAATTTATTTCATGGATTGGCACCGATCTGTAACTGCTGTTTATTAATCAAGAGGTGTATTCCTTCACACATCTGCAAGTATTGAATACTTGCTACTTTTTTGTTAAATTACTTGTAAAGTATCATGATATACACACATGCATATATATGTATATGTGTGTGTGTGTATATATATATATATATATATGCAGGTATCTATTTATATGCGTACATGTTTGCGTATTTATTATATGTATGTATACACACACACACACACACACACACACACACACACACACACACACACACACACACACACACATCTATATGCATATGCATGTTGTCTGCTTTTAGTAGAGGTAATCAAAGAGGAATGAAAACGAACCGAGATTTAATGAATTGTGAAGTCTTGCATCGTTGAATCCCGTTGATAAATTGATGTTGCGGCCATAATTAGCCAGCGCATCCTCTGTTGCTATGGCTGAATAATGTTAAATTGGTCGTCATTGTTATAGAGACATTTCTAAAGCTGCAGCTGTTAGCACATGCTACCAAAGCGTGACCAAACTCACCAACTACGACGAAATTCTGTCGAGAACTAATTTGTTCCGCCATATTTGATGACATCACTTCCGCTCCTCCGCTCACCAATTGTTCTTACTCCACAGGATTCTGCAGTGTTTTGCAGTTTTATAGATTATCTGATTAGAGCGTCATCGATCACAAATTTCAGCCTTGGTCTTCATTTACTGCTAATCCTAAACCAATAAGTGATAAAGTCTTTCTACTGAAACTGGTCATGTTAGAAATAGCAGCCAAGTCTCCCTCATATGACACTCTACTGTCTAAAAATTGTCATATCGGTATGGGAAAAATAAGAGATGGCGGAAATTCATGGCTTTGTTCATATTCTTGAGATATCAGTTAAACAACAAACTCTGTCAGTCTGTCTGTCTGCTTATCTACCTACCTGCCTGCCTGTCTGTCTGCCTGCTTGTCTGTCTGTCTCTCCGTCCATCTGTCTATCTATCTATCTATCTATCTATCTATCTATCTATCTATCTATCTATCTATCTATCTATCTATTCGTGATATATTGTTAGCGTTAGAGGACTCTGGCTCTCGCTCTGGCATGCTGGCGCTCGCGACTGAGGACGAACCAAATAGCTCGAAACGGAGTCAGTCTTACGATTCTGTTACCTGCTACAGGGTGGTAGGGGTTCGCTTCCCATGCTAGCAATTTATTGTGCGTAAAGTGTGCAGAGTCGCGCCGACAGCCAGCTGGCGGAGAATAGTAACATTCAACAGCCACTTTGATGTGGCGACTGTCTTTACTATATATATATATATATATATATATATATACACACATATATATATCTTTATATAACAAAAGATGTCATATATCATTGAATATCAGAAATAAATATCGATAATGGAATAACACCTGTAACAAATTAATTAAAATTTTCACACTGATGACGTCATTGTCATCTGTTGAACGCATCACAATTTTACATCTTCTTCACCGATTAATAGAACAGGGAACCACTTTATTCCCACCAAATCTGACACCTTGCAAGCTTTTCTCCTTTCAATTAAAGACATTACAATGTCCTGTTTGTCCTCTCCAGACAGTTTAAGACATCACAATATCCTATTTCTTATCTCCATCCAACTTAGGACATCACAATACTCTACTTCTCTTCTCCAAACACTTAAAGGCCTGTCCCCCCCACTGTCCCCCCCCGTCCCAACTCTTCTGTCCAGTCAATGGAATATATACTCTGCCACAACCCATCTCCAGGCAATGTTGTATAAATTGGAAACAATTTATCTGTGCATTGTGAAATCTTTTATTTCATAAATCAATTATTTGCTGTTATTCTTTTTTATGTTGGTTTTCTTGCAGGTTTTTCTTGTGGTTTTTGTTTGTATGAAAATCTTTGCAGCACAAAAGCCGATTGTTACCGAGTAAGATGTTGACAAGGTTGAGATCATAATTTATTAACTTATATCTTTTCTCCATTAAAATGGCAACAATGGCGATGTATTGTGTCTGCTGTATTCACAACATTTAGACGCTAAAATCAGTCACCTCATAATCTATCATCTTCAGATAGCTAAGTCTGTCTGTCTGTTTGTCCCTTTGTCTATCTGCCTCTCTCTCTCTCTCTCTCTCTCTCTCTCTCTCTCTCTCTCTCTCTCTCATCAACAAAGCACTTCCCTTCACAACAGTTGTCTTCAGTTAACACAATTGGACAGAAATATAAACAAATGGTGATTAACAAATGCGATGTTAATTATTTAATTATTTATTCAGTTTAGAATTTTGCGGCGAAATAGTTTCCCATATTTCATAATTCTCTGAAATATGAAATATAGGAAAAGATAATGAAGGCGAATCATTAATTAATATATTGTTGTTAATCAACGCCACCACCACCACCACCACAAACACGTCCCTCGTCGAATGAAGAGTTTTTGTTTCGGCCGTTGTATTTCCTCTCCTTTTGTTGTATCAATTTATAAGATTTCAGTCAAGAACGAACAACGAACCCTGTTTAACAATTCCTCTCGAAGCTCCAGGGACTGTGATAACATCATAATTAAATTTATTTCTAATTAGACCATGTAGATTTTCGAATTTCCATTCTGGCCCTTCTTCTTCTTATAGGTAAACGTCTCCGTCGTGTGACATTTTCAAACGAACACTGTTTTCTCAATGAACAGACAAACAGCCGACTAACATCCGCACACACTTTGCTTAGCATCAGTGATGGTGGTGGGGGGAAACAGTGGAGATTATGAAGAGACTGTTGAAGTGATGTGTCAAACCTAGCGTAAACATATGAAATGTCAGTGAGTGAGAGTTGCAGGGGCCAACTCGAGCGTACAATACACTTCAATTTAATAGTGCTCCAATAATAATAATAATAATAATAATAATAATAATAATAACAACAATATTGATGACGATGATGATGATGATGATGGTGGTGGTGGTGCTAAAGGTGATGACTATAATAATAATAATGATGAAATTAATGATTATGATAATTGTATTGTAAAGGATAATAATCACAATAATAATATTAATGAAGATGAGGATATTGATGACAATGGTGAAAAAAGTAATAATGGTGATGATGATGATGATGATGATGATGATGATGATGATGATGATGATAGCAATGAACAGGTACTTATCTTGTACAGAAGAGCGGATGCTGCGACTTTTGTGCAAACACTAAAGCAACAGGAAATCACATTCTATTGTCAAGGAAGCTTGCAAATTCGCAAGGGAACTCGGCATTAACCCTGAATTAGACGAAGAATCGGAAACCACTGCCACCAAACAAACAAAGCGAATCAAATAGACTTCAAAAAAGAAACAAGTTGAGGTGCGGTGGAGCGAGAAGCCTCTGCATGGACAGTATCTACTTCGAAATCGAAATGCTGATTTAGACCAAGCAATAACCTATCAGTGGTTGAGAAACTCAGGACTGAAAGCAGAAACTGAAGGTTTCCTATTGGCCGCACCAGACCAAAGCTTGCTTACCATAAATTACCAGGCTAACGTTCTTCAAAACGGTTCTGACTCTAAATGCAGATTCTGCGATACATTTGACGAAACAATAGAGCATCCCTTCTCAGGATGTCCTGTGCTGACATCAAACGCCACGATAGGATAGGACAGTACTTACATTGGATAATATGTAAACACTACAAAATCGGCACTCCTGAATATATTAATCGATATGATAGATTTTTGCATAGGATCTCATGCCGTGAGTCTGAACACCTACATGAAAAGAACTGATGGGAACTTATGTCACCGTTGTTTGGGATTTTAGTATTCAGACTGATTGTGTTTCACAGGACAATAGAGCAGGTATTGAAATATGAAGCACGCTGACAAAACGTGTCCGCTCATAGATATGTCAGTCCCAGCAGACTGTAGCACTTCGTTGCCAGACTAGACATGCTAGAATAACAACCAAATCTCCTTGAAATCCCATTCATTCGCAGAAAACGGAAAGTAACTTCGTACATGTCGTCTTAGATATCAACTGTGGGGTGATCACATTTGGAACACCTTTGCTACGAGGTATGAGGTTTCAGGCCTGACCTCGAGCTAAGCATCAGCAGCAACAACAACAACAACAACAACAACAATGACAATAATAACGACTGTAGCGAGACTCGTCCATTTTTGTTATACGAAAAATAATAAAAAGCACGAAGCCATTTTCCCCGAGATTCTTTCATATAAGTTTTATGGGTTGATTGGATGAGAATCAAATCTGTTGGCCGTGAAGAACGAATTCAATTTAGTCTTTAGCTTACCAATCATTAAAGAAGCATATTTCATCTCTCTGTCTCTGTCTCACACACACACACACACAATCTCTCTCTCTCTCTCTCTCTCTCTCTCTCTCTCTCTCTCTCTCTCTCTCTCTCTCTCTCTCTCTCTCTCTCTCTCTTTCTCTTACAGTTTCCATCTGAGTGTTTACAATATCTCTGTCTTCATTAAAATTTAGAAAGAGTCCTTCCACTACTGACTTCTCCTGCTTCCAGCCTTATTTGGCAGCTTCACAACTCTTTGGTGTTGTTGAACATCGCCTTGCCCTAGGCTGGCGCTTTCATTAAACTTTTGCTCATTCCAGTTTTCCTGTCCAAATCTTTCATCTCAAATCATCACCATCATCATCATCATCATCATCATTAGTATTGTTATTACTAAGACTGGATCGTTGTCAACTTGTTCATTTTTCTTTAATTTCCTTGTTAGTGACATTATTCGAAAAGTAAATTATTCCAGATTTCGTTATCCTTTACAAAGTTAAAACCGATTTTTTTCTTTGAAGAGTCTTTTTGGACAATCCTCACAGTCGTCACAATTTGGGGCGAGAGAGGGAGGACAGTCAATAAAAAACCATCATCGTTATATTAGTATTAATTATTGGTCTAATGCCTTAATTAGAAACCATTGTA
>NC_142948.1:1023598-1036098 GCF_046866305.1 Octopus bimaculoides | reverse complement strand
TTTGGTACTTGTGGCTATTGTACCATGAGCTTGCCTTCCCTATTTTCTTCTTAGTTCTTTCTATGGTGTTCCATGATTTGCTCCTATAGAGTGGGCAAATCCCATTCCTATCGTTGCGTTTGATTGTTTCAAACTTCTTCATAGCTCCTTTGTAAACCCTGATCCTTTCTTTATGGCTGTAACCCGAGAACTGCATGCGGTGGACGAAATGTTGTATATGTCTCTTTAATTCTGTAGGGTCGCACATGCAGGAGACATTTCGCATTACTCTGACGAGGTCTGCCATCAATATGTTGAATTTGGCATTGTCCGCAATAGCCGAGTTCCGGTGGGTCAGGTACTTGGAGGCCATAGGTTTTGTATAGTGTGAATGGAGGATTCTGGTTTTATTGTTCTTAGTTTCTAGCCAGAGTTCAGTATCTAATACAGGTAATCTATGGTTAGGGTGTTTAGTAGGGTAGTCTATCGTAACTCTAATACTCTGGTGGATGGAGTTAGCTATTTGCTGGATGCTCTCCATAGTCTTAGTTTCTATTTCTATTTCAGGGGTACTCTCTTGTGGGGGTGTCTTTACCACTAAGTTGATATCATCGACATATCGAGAGTACACATTCACGAGTATGGAGTTCTGTGTCAGGCGTTCCTTAAGCCTTCTGTCCCACCATACCATGAAAAGATTGGCCACATCACCGGCGATACTAACCCCGATGGCTGCCCCCTCGTCCTGGGCGTATAATTTGTTGTTAAATTTAAAGGTGTGACCTTTTAGGGTGACCTTTATACTAGCTCCTAGTGCATGTGCGATCATTTTCTTTACCTGGTGGATATTAGTGGGGGTCCGTATGGCTCTGGTCCATCCACTCCATCTCTCTATAGGGGTCTTCCTAGCCATAGAGGTAATTGTGGGTGGTCTACCTCTTAGACGTCTACTAGGGCAGAAATCTCTAAGGTCGTATCTATCTAGATATGCATCGTCATATGTCAATCTAAGTAGGAGGCCCAGTTCTTCTGTGTTGACTTTTTGGAACTCTACTTCGCTCTCGTTGATCATTTCCACGCACTTTTCCACTGCAAAATCCACGTCGATAGATGGGTATAGTGATACCACATCCATGCTACCCACTATACACCCTGTCAGGTTGCAAGTGTTGTTGCAGTCGTTGATCCTGCTGAGGAGATCTTCCGTGCTGTCACAGACATCAGGTGACATCTGGATTATGGGGCGTATGATCATTGAGAGGAAGTAGGAGATCCTGTAGTTACTAGCGACATTCGCTCCACAGACTGGTCTTGTTGGTGGTCCCACTACAGGATTAGTTGTTACTTTGTGGTCCTTACGGAGCCCATACAGCGTCGGGATATCATTGTTCCAGGCTTGGAAGTTGTTGGCTGTGCGCTTCTGGGGTCTAAGGACAATTGTCCACATCATCATGTGGGCATTGAGGACTTTTTCTCTTTCCTCATGCGCCTGTAAGGTTGTTACCTTCGTATTGGCGATGTGAGGTTGCATTGCCTGGATATAGTTCGGCAGGCTGTCTATTGACATTCTGCCGGACTTATCTGTGGGAAGGCATACCACTTCTCCCTTTTTCGTGCGCTGCATGAGCTTGTGTAGGCCACTTGCGGGTATATTCCCAAGTTGTTGGGCCTCTGTCTTATTCTGTCTCTGTCTCTTAGTGTATAATTCTAAAATCTGTCTAAGTTTTGTCCTAGCTATAGTGAACTGTGCTTCCATGTGGTCATGAGTATGTTTAGGGATGCAGACTCTTTTGTTAAAGGGTAATGTTGTCGGGTATACCCGGCTCATATCATAAGTTTTGTCATGTATGTTGAAGAATTGAGTGTCAAGGAGGCTAGTATTCCTGTTGTTGGCCCCTCTGGGGTTGTCTTCTTCGTAACTACCACTACTATTACTGCCGTTATTGCTACTCCCATTCATCCTGTTATTCCTACCACTACTATTGTTACTGTCACTACCACCACCACCACCACCACCGCCATTGTTACCATCCCATCTAGTGTTTTCTGTTTTAGGTCTGCTGACTCCCTGTCCAAGAATTCTGTTGCATTCAGCTTTATTCTCCCTCTTGACCCCCATGGCCTTACCTTTGTCTGTGTTCTTGTGCCTATGGTTATCTGTGTCTGTGTGTCCGTTCTCCCTGTTATTGTTGCTGTTGTATTCGATTTTTTCTCTGTTATTGTTTTTGTTTCTATTGCTTGTCCTCATGTGTTCGTTTTTGCTGTTGTTGTTGTTGCTGTTGGTGTTCATGGGGTTGCAGTTGTTTTTGTTGCTACGGCTGTTGTTGTTGCTGCTGCTGTGGTTATTGTTGGTATTGTTGTTGTCGTGATTGTTTTCATCCATGTTGTTGTTGCCGCGGTTATCGTTGGTATTGTTGTTGTTGTGATTGTCGTCATTCATGTTGTTGCTGCGGTTATTGTTGTTGTTGTCATTCGTGTTGTTGCTGTTGTTGTTGTTGTCATTCGTGTTGTTGCTGCGGTTATTGTTGTTGTTGTTGTCGCTCGTGTTGTTGCTGTTGTTGTTGTTGTACATGTTTAAATTCCAACGTATTTTTGTGAACGACTTTTCGATTTCGGAGAGGCATTGGATGGGGTTAACCTTGTGATATATCGCATATTTCGGTGGTAGTTGAAGTAGCGATTTTTCATCTGGGTCTGTTGTTATTCCCCCATAGATGTTGGCTTCGTTGTCTCTGTTGAACTCTGCTGGTAGAGGGACCTCTGCCATAACAATTCCGTTTATTGTTTCTGGGTATCCCTCTTTCTCTTCTTTTGCGAGTTTGTATTGCTGTTCACTTTTTAACCACGAGATTTTCTTTCTAAAGTGTATATTGCACTGGCGTATGACATATGTATTCTCTGCGTGTATTATATTCATAAGTGTGGTTCTCTCTGTTCGTGTGGTGATGCCTCTAATTTCTTTTAATAGAATGCGTCTACGCTTATTTTGTTGGCTGAGTTCCTTATATATTTTGTTCTTAATGTTCGCCATTAGCGTCCGTTTTAGCCTTTCGGCAGAAGAACTGGGCCTCCTACTTAGATTGACATATGACGATGCATATCTAGATAGATACGACCTTAGAGATTTCTGCCCTAGTAGACGTCTAAGAGGTAGACCACCCACAATTACCTCTATGGCTAGGAAGACCCCTATAGAGAGATGGAGTGGATGGACCAGAGCCATACGGACCCCCACTAATATCCACCAGGTAAAGAAAATGATCGCACATGCACTAGGAGCTAGTATAAAGGTCACCCTAAAAGGTCACACCTTTAAATTTAACAACAAATTATACGCCCAGGACGAGGGGGCAGCCATCGGGGTTAGTATCGCCGGTGATGTGGCCAATCTTTTCATGGTATGGTGGGACAGAAGGCTTAAGGAACGCCTGACACAGAACTCCATACTCGTGAATGTGTACTCTCGATATGTCGATGATATCAACTTAGTGGTAAAGACACCCCCACAAGAGAGTACCCCTGAAATAGAAATAGAAACTAAGACTATGGAGAGCATCCAGCAAATAGCTAACTCCATCCACCAGAGTATTAGAGTTACGATAGACTACCCTACTAAACACCCTAACCATAGATTACCTGTATTAGATACTGAACTCTGGCTAGAAACTAAGAACAATAAAACCAGAATCCTCCATTCACACTATACAAAACCTATGGCCTCCAAGTACCTGACCCACCGGAACTCGGCTATTGCGGACAATGCCAAATTCAACATATTGATGGCAGACCTCGTCAGAGTAATGCGAAATGTCTCCTGCATGTGCGACCCTACAGAATTAAAGAGACATATACAACATTTCGTCCACCGCATGCAGTTCTCGGGTTACAGCCATAAAGAAAGGATCAGGGTTTACAAAGGAGCTATGAAGAAGTTTGAAACAATCAAACGCAACGATAGGAATGGGATTTGCCCACTCTATAGGAGCAAATCATGGAACACCATAGAAAGAACTAAGAAGAAAATAGGGAAGGCAAGCTCATGGTACAATAGCCACAAGTACCAAAGCGTCATGTTCGTCGACACCACCCCTAGAGGCGAACTGGCGTACCGCTTTAGAAGGGCCCTAGACAAACTTAAGCTAAGAATTAAGGTTGTTGAAAGGCCAGGCAACCCTATCAAATCCCTTATCAGTAGAACGTACCCTTTCAGTAGAACCCCCTGCACTGATAGGAACTGTATCGTATGTAGATTTAGCCCACAAACGAACTGCAAAACCAGAAATGTGGTCTATAGTATAAGATGTACTGAGGGACGATGCAGAAATAAGACAACGACATATGTAGGCGAAACAGCAAGGAGTATAGGGGAGCGGGCAAACGAACATTGGAGGGAACTTAAGGAAGGGAAGAACTCATCAGTTCTGTACCAGCACGCTGAGCAAGAACATAGAGGCTCAATCAACAACATAGAAATTAAAATCTTATCTACACATAGCAGTGATGCTGCACTTAGACAAATTACTGAAGCTACACACATAATAGAAGGGAAACCTAGCCTGAATAGGAAACTAGAATGGAACACTAACATACGCCACTAACAAACCACAGCATGTGACAACATGTTACCCATAAACCAATAATAGGAACAAAGTATAATACAATACATAGATAAACAAATGGAATTAAATACTACATACGTTAACAAAATTTAATTAAACACATTAAAAAAAAAAAAAAACAAAAAAAAACACACACACACACACACACATGAACATATAAATAAATAAAAACTAATACAAATGAACACGTATTAACAAAGAATATAGGTGATACAGACACTCCCCATACACACATGCACTTACAAAAGACAGACACATTGATGGACACGCATGCGTAGACACATACAATAGGAATACAAAATACAAAATGGCTGATAGTTAGCAAGGTGAGACACACATAAGAAAGAAGGAAACAAAGGACCACTGATGAGGTCACAGAAGTGTGACGAAAGAACTCTGGCCGAAATAAGATTAAGATTAAGATTAATGTAATATAAAGCTGAAAAAAAAAAAATTAACACCAAATATACAGTGCGTGTGTTTTTATTGGCTAAACTGGCAATATGACCATCCCCAAGTACAACAATATATATATATATATATACATATATATAGACTCACTTATACATACTTAGATATACACTTACATACATACATACATATATACATACATATATATATATGTATGCATATATATATGTATGTAATATATATGTAAATGTATGTGTGTGTATATGTGTGTGTGTGTGTGTGTGTGTGTGTGTGTGTTTGCGTGTGTGTATCCATACATAATCTTAGAAACCAATTCAATGAGTAGGCAGCTCAGTTGATTGAAAATCTGAACACTCGGCGGAGATTCATTTATTTTCTTGTATCCGTGTGTGTGTGTGTGTGTGTGTGTGTGTGGGTGGGTGTATGTGTGTATGTAAGACGAAGTCTGGCACGAGTGGTTGATAGGCAACGATGATGATGATGATGATGATAATGATGTTTTTAGAGCAAAGCCGGTTGCATTTAATCTAATTATTAATTCAATAGAAATGTATGATTAACCTGGTGTTTCTAATTAAACAGCCTCACCTAACGAACTTTACCTGAGGTCGTTGGCAGCAGCACACGTTACACACAAGCACACACACACACACACACACACCCACACACAAACACACACACAGAATTGGAATGATATAGTGAAGACAGAGTTAATGGCCGGTGTAAGAATATTATTATTATTATTATTATTATTATTGCTATAGTACCAGACACACACACACATAGACACAGAAGCTTTAGTACTAAGTATGAATGTAGATAGACAGATAGGCAATCATGCAGAGATATAAATAGATAGATAGATAGATAGATAGGTAGACAGACAGACTAGGCAGATAGATAGATAGATAGATAGAAAAAACGGACAGAGAGACAGAGATTGATAGAGAAATAGATAGATAGATAGATAGATAGATAGATAGATGGACAGAAAAAGAGAGAGATAAACCGAGAGGGAAGCAGATAGATGGTTAGATAGATAAACAAACGGATTGAGAGATAGAACGATAGATGAATCGACAGAGAGATCGATATGTAGTAAATGTGTACTGCTTGTCTGAGATGTGGTGACATTCATTATAATTTTGTTTTGTGATGGTACATCGATGGTTATTGTGCTAGTGGCAGTGGTCGTGATATCTGGTAGTGTTGCGGTGGTGGCTGCGATGGCAGAGAGCCATCCACACGTCAACAAAGCACCTGCTGCGTCCAATCCAGACAGATTCTGTTAATCTAAATCCGCTTGCTGCCCTTCTTCCTTCATTACCGAAATCATTCAAACATGAATTAGGTTGCCCATGGCTGCATCGGAAATAAATCTCTTCGTAAAATTCCGCTTTCACAACCACGGTTCGGGGATGCTTGGCTGATGAGGTTTAATATGAACGAAACATGGCAGGAGATGTCACAATATTGCTAAAGATGAGACTATCGTCCCAGTACTCGCTCCTCTGTGTTAACGTAGAGAGTGAGAGAAAAAGAGGGGGAAGAGAGGTAAGAGAGAGAGGGAAGTACAGAGAGTGAGAGAAAGAGGGCGGTGTATGTTTGTGTGAATGATAAGATGTGTGTTTGTGTGTATTGTATCTTGTCGTCTAATATCGGCTTTTACAGCTATGTTAATGTGATGGCGTCCGAATTCTACCCGCTGTTTCTTCATCTCCCGTCAGATCTTCATGCTTGGTTGGGAATTTAAGCTTTAATTTATCAATTCATGTTGCCACAGTCCAACAGTCTTTGATTCGATATTTCTGTACTTGACAGATATTTCAACTTATCGACCTTAAATTCAAATCCAACTGTGGTAGGATTTGAACTCGGAACGTAAAGATCCAAAACAAACACCACAAGGAACTTTGGCACCGCTATAACGACTCTGTCTACTCACAGAGCTAAACCGACTCCTCATTGTGACTCTAAAACCAAAATGGTGTCCTCGGTAGTCACCCTCCACTTAAGGACCTCACTCACCTGTAGTTCAGAAGTTACCCTCCACTTAAAGATCTGAACATCTGAAACATAGAAATTGGACAATGCACTACTCCAAAATTTATACAAATGGCCATGGTTAGAATGTCTTTGATCATTGCTCTGGCTGTTGGTTCGGATTGACCTGTGGCAAACATTACAAACAATAAATGGACGTCTCTGCGGACACTCAGCGGACACTCAGGCGAACAGCAGCGTTGACCTCGACTAAATGTGAATTCGGAGTATAAAGAGCCGAACAAATATCGCAATACACTTTGTTCGACGCACTACTCTTTCAAACATTGACTGTTTTTGTTTGAAATGGTAAGGGAATCATCACAAGATGATCAGGTCTTAATGTTGAAGGATGACAAAAAGGGGAAGAAAACCACCTACGACCCGGTACTTGATTGGTCCTTTCTTTTATCTTCCCCGGAACGATGCAAATCAAAGTTGTCCTCGACCAACCAGATTTGAATTCGGAACATATAGAGGCAGAACAAATACCACAAGGGATCAGATAAACACCTGTCGACCTCCCTCTCCATCTTTGTTATTTTAATTACATTAAAACAATGAAGAGAGATATTTCCAAAGCAGCTTCCAGTCAACGGCATTACAATAATGATGGGAGACAGAAAATAGTTTTCTAGTTTTCCTCCCGGGGCCATGATAGACTCATTATATTTCTCATGGTTAATTAAACATAGAAATTCAGTTAATGATCTAACATAATTATTTATTTCAATTGTCTTTGTGTCTTCTGTGGTGCAGTTTAGAGATATTCATTGATTTCGCGCCCAAATCTCGTCACTGAGATCTCTTTGGCATCAACACAGCGTCATGACAATGGTTATTACTGTTATCGTTGTTGTCGGTGGTGGTGAGATTTTGCCGCGGGGTCAAACATCATCGACCATACATATCACCAAAGCAGTCCCAACCATACCCATCCTGTCGTTGTCCTGTGGGTCAATAACCCAACACTACATTATACAATGTGTTCTTTTCTAAAGGGATAAGTCTGGTTTGAAGGAATCCTAGTTACTATTTCTAGAAAGGCAAGTGACCGTTTGGCGTTCCCCTCGTTTGTTTATTGAGTAAAAAGTATTTGAACATAATCAAAGCGGTTACACATTTGAGCATTTCGCTAAAATCGTTTACTACAAAAAGAAACAACAACCCTATATCCCGTAGTTTCTGCAATCCTTAGAAAACGAAAAAGGGATCAACATGGTTAGTGTTTCGTTTGTACTGTTGAAGGACACTAGATGAAGAAGAGACAAGATCGTAGTGGGTAGTGGGGGGGGGGGCATGAAAGAATTGGACATAAAATGAGCGATGAAGGGAGACGAGATGAGAGAGTTGGAGTGGTGAATGATCATCGAGGTGTGAGGAGCAGAGGCCATGAAAGTAGCGATTGACAAAGAGCACCTCATTTTGTCTGCAGCAGAAATGTGTTTGTTGTTGGCTCTAAGACAACCCCCTCTCTCCTACCCCCCAAAAAATAAAGAACTTTCACACGTAGGGCAGTTTACATTGATAACACGTGAAACCTGGATCAAATCTTTCATGTGGTGGTAGACGTGCATAAGTGCGGCCATACACAAGAAAACATATGTACAGGTATAGAGGTCAGCTGTCATGTTGATGTGGATGAATATCCCTTTGAAAACGAAAGAGAAAGAGGACAACTATGGACGATTGCTTTGAAACCTCCAGCTTCAATATCCGGATTTCTAAATTCACATTTATACCAGTAATAATCGGTACACTTGGCTTTGTGAGTAAATACCTAAATGACAGTCTGGAAAAGCTGGGGTCTTCAGAAAAAGAAGTCAACCAACTGACTCGCACATTACATATACAACCTGTAAGAGGAAGAGTAAAAATATGCGAGACTTTTCTCAAGCTGAACATGTGACATTGTTTTTGTTATCTACATTTGAATAGGGGTTAGAAACCAGCTCCTTCCTCACAGGAAAGACTTCAAATAATTAAAGACAGAAGAAAATATACATACATGCATACATATATACTTACATACATACAAACATATATACACAAATACATATACATACACACATACTTACACACATGCATACATATACGCATGCGCATATTTTTGATCCCGCTACAGGATGTTTCAACCAGTCACCAGATGCAAAGAAGAAATGTAAACTAATGCTTGATGACTTCCGTTCTCTTCTCAAGCACTGAGGATGTTTTACGTTTTGTTATTCAAGCTGTTATATAACAAAACTGTAGCTATATAACACATCACACACACACACGCACACACACATGCGTATATCTGTTATGTAACATAACGGTACCTATATATCATTCCGTTGTATTAGTTTCAAGCTTAGCCTGACGTTTTTGTCACTTTATCTAACAATAAGGTGTTAAGAAAATGGGAAAGCAATTTCCTATACACTAGCGCCGAATCCAGGGGTACATTTTCTATCAAATGTTTTTAACGGTATCGAAACCTGTCTCGGTTCTCTGGATATACAGCTATATGTGAAAGGGCGAACGATAAATTCTGTGTTGACCGAGAGCAGAACCGCTGAACTATTAAGAAATCTACAGTTACTCTACCCTTATTAGAAGTTTAAGTTTGTTACGGTAATTATTGAGGAACTGGGATATATAACAAACTGTCCAAGCACAAATCTTGAGGAATTAGTCTTCGCAAAACCTGCAAGGAGAAAGCTATTTCAAAGATTACTGATCCAAATCATCACTGGTACTGTAAAAAATTGTAAAACATTCCAGAAGAGCATCATTGAAACATATGTGCGCAAGTCTAGACAAGCAGCTAAAATGCTCGAGGATACATACATGAAACAAAACTGAACTAATACTGTACGCACACAGACACACACACATACACACACATGCGCACACACACACACACACACATGCGTGCGAAAAAATAACCCGTTGTCGAAATTCCAATGAAAGAGCCTGGATGTAGGTTAGAAACCGGTTGTCTCTGCATTGGCAAGGAATCTTGGAATAAAACTGAATAGTGACATACATACCCACTTACATGCATACGTACACACACACACACACACACACACACACACACACACACACACACACACACACACACACACACACACACACAGATAGATACAAAACTGTTTTTTCCCCCTCCTCCTCCTCACAGTTTCCTTCTCTCGTATTTATTTATTCAATAAGTAAACTTGTTTATTGCTAAACAAAATGTCCCCATGCATACATAGTGATTATGGAAACCAATGTATACACGAATAAAAGAAAATAAATAAAGTAAATTAATTTACATAGTAATGTAAACATAGTCAATTCTATTTAAAAGTAGGTGAACTAATTTAGAAATAGACGCAGGTAAACTAATTTGCATAGAGATTCAATTAAAACTTATTTTCATACATAATTAGCCAGGCTCCTTAGTACCTGGTGACTTGATGCTTTGGCAACAGTGAAACATTCATTTAGAAACGTTGTCAGTGTATGATGGCCGACGAAACAGCACATGTTGCAACCAAGCCTCCATGTTGTGGAGGCAGGCATAGCCAAAATAGTTAAGCGGTTTGCTTCGTATTCGTGAGATATCAGGTTCGATTCTGTTCGCCGGGATTTGAGACAAATGCATTTTACTTTTGAGTTTTGACAGAAACTACATTGGACTTCGTCCGATGGAGGACATGTATATATACCAGTAATTCAAGGGGGTAATCCTGGCCTCACACTGTGTCATCGGTTCTACTTGTCGCTTACATTAAGTGTACAGGTGTATAAGGAATATTCAGTTTCCTACTCTCTGATACAGGATGGCTTCTACCTGTAATTTAAAGAAGCATTTTTGTCACATACATGTAACACTTGTTCTATCTGACAACTACAATAAGGGAAGTGCATAAATCTGTGGTATACTCAGCCAGTTACACGATAATACATTGAATAAACACTTCAGTTATTCAAACAACTGGAATATTCACCATCGTAAGCGACAGAGAATCCTCTTGATTCCTTCACTTCTGCCTAAAATAATAATTTTATTTAATTTGACAATAACTTTATAATCAGTCAGCACGGGAACCACAATGTGATCGTTGGAAAGTACTAGAAATATCAGCCATGTACCCTCAAATAATACTCTAACCTCTAAACAGAAAAGCACGCTAGATTCCAGGGTCCTAGATGCATTCTACACAGGAAAGAGACGAGGTTGGAACAACTTCGGTCATAGTTCCGTCCAATCGCAACGAACAAGGATATACGCAATAACAACAAAGTTAGAAACAAAAGGTACTGAAGAGTCATATGGATGAAGAGTCATATGGATGCTGGAAAAGTCATATGGATGCTGGAAGAGTCATATGGATGAAGAGTCATATGGATGCTGGAAGAGTCATATGGATGAAGAGTCATATGGATGAAGAGTCAAATGGATGCTGGAAAAGTCATATGGATGCTGGAAGAGTCATATGGATGAAGAGTCATATGGATGAAGAGTCATATGGATGAAGAGTCATATGGATGCTGGAAAAGTCATATGGATGCTGGAAGAGTCATATGGATGAAGAGTCATATGGATGCTGGAAGAGACATATGGATGAAGAGTCATATGGATGCTGGAAGAGTCATATGGATGAAGAGTCATATGGATGCTGGAACAGTAGCTAAGTGCCACTCAGAAGTTGCACACGACAGTATTATATTTAAAACCGAAGGACAGTATGTGGAAATGAAACTGGTGGTGGTCAAATGTGGAAGGACGTTCTCTTAAAACCATTTTATGCATTTTCGCTATTTCCTACATTTGCCATTGTCTTTTTATTCCCTCAGATTTTTGTAAAGTTTCAGTCATTTTATTAAAAATTGAATTTACTCTCACATTTACGTGTATAAATTTACGCACTAAATTTACTGTGATATTTCACTGTGTAAACTCTGTGTAATACCATTGTGTAATTTATCTGTATAAATTTACACACTAAATTTACACACTAAATTTACTGTGATATTTCACTGTGTAAACTCTGTGTAATACCATTGTGTAATTTATCTGTATAAATTTACACACTAAATTTACACACTAAATTTACTGTGATATTTCACTAGATTTACGGTGTGAATTAACTTATTCTTCATCCATTTCCTTTTGAAATAATGTTGTCTCTATTTTATGCAAATCATTGTTTCTAACAGCGTTTTTAATATGTTTCTTTTATTGATTGCAAATATCTGTGTTTTTGTTGTTGTTTTTGTTGTCGCTATCGTTGTTGTTGTTGTTCTTGTTTTCGATGATGACACTGTTGTTAATATATTCGTTTATTTTATGACGATGTTCCGTCATTAAGGTCAGCCATATTTGATAATTAATACCCACAAAATATTTATAGCTTTAAATTTAATACAAGCTCGCGTTTCTACATACATACA
>NC_142948.1:991098-1016098 GCF_046866305.1 Octopus bimaculoides | reverse complement strand
CATCCACACTCGTATATTTATCACTAAACACATACACTGACAAACACCCATATATACAGATATGTCCTGCGAACAATCCATGCCTCTATTCATGTCATGGCTGCTACAGAGTTAATGACAAACGTAAATTAAATGACGTAAAACTCCGAAAAGGCTGTCTCCACCGCTCCACCGAACTGCCATGCACTTAACGCTGCTATTGTCAACAATTACCTGTTATTTCATAAAGTCAATCAGAAGGTACAATAGAAAAGACGACATCTTAAATGTTGGCGAAGACAAGAAATCTTTACAGTAACAACCACTTATTGATCATTGATTGGTTCATATCCAATATCGAGATTTTCTGTTGGAAATTTGTCTTCGGTATTTATCAGGAATGAACTAGCTTATTGTTACCAATATTCTCATCAATCATATATTGGTTGTTCTATAGCTTATTATCAAATTTTCCTTTGCGAATACGCTGTAAGTTGTCATTATTGAGATGGAAGTTTCAAGATATGTTCCTAGCTTTCGGGAATCTCTTGGGGTTTAATTCGGAAAGGATCACGAGAATTGGATATTTCAATTTTTAAGAAAATATATGTTATAAAACGTGGAATGTTTGTGAAAATATTCTACAATATGCGCCGCAAAGACATAAATGTCACAGCGCAACTATTACAGTATGTAGAAAAACAAGAAACAAAACAATTCTTTTCCAAAGAAATGCATCAAATGGGAAGAGATTCCTGTTTCCATAATGTTTAGAGAATAGAATTCTGATTGGTTAAGAATTTGTGAGAAGTGAGATCGATTGTAAATGATTGAGAAATTTACTGTTTTGAATTAATTAGCGGGACATCATTGATTGGTGAATATCGAAGATTCTGTCAAGGCACCCAGCTACCAGAAACAATAGCACAAGGGACGAAATGCTTAGCGGCATTTCGTACGTCTTTACGTTCCGTGTTCAAATTCCGCCGAGGTTGACTTTGCCTTTCATCCTCCTTCGGGGTCGGTAAAATAAGTACCAGTTGTGTACTGAGGTAGATGTTTCGAACTCGCTCCCTTCCCCGAAATAGTTGGTCTGGTGACAGAAACTTGAAATTAATATTAAAGAATCTGCCAAGGCAGCGAACTGGCAAACTTTGTTAATCCGTCGGATTAAATGCTTTGTGACATTTCTTCCGGCTCTTTACGTTCTGAGTTTAAATTCCGCCGAGGAAGACTGTGACTCTCATCCTTTCAGGCTCGATAAAATAAAGTACCAGTTGGGCACTGGGGTCGAAGGAACCAGCTTATCCAATCCCACTACAATTGTTAGCCTTATACCAAACTTTTAAGCAGTATGGAAGACTCTGTTGGACATAAGACTGAACCTGGTTTGTTGATGTCAAAGTTAGAAACTATCAATTCACAGAAATGATTGAAAATAGTTATTAATTGCTCCAATAATTTCAATTGATCGAATGTTTTCAATTCACTGTATTATACACGGGATGAAATAAAACCAAAATGCAGAAAACACCTTGAAGTGCTAACACTCGATTCGAACTCGGAATCCAATTACTTTTAGCTCAGCACTGTATCGACTCGACTAACTTACGCTTAGGGATTTCATTGAAACTAAATACAAAGGATGATATTCCATAAATACTCTCTCATTAGAGAAATATTCACATTTATTCCATCCAACCCTGCCGGAATTCACATCACGCAGATACAACATCATAATGAATAAATAAAATAAAACTGTAATTCTGGGCTACTATTGTTAAATCAACAGGCAAAAATATACAATTATTATTATTATTGTTATTATTATTATTGTTATTATTATTATTATTGTTGTTGTTGTTGTTGTCATTGTCAAAATATTTCCAGTCCTGTTTCTGTCTCACCCCCCCCCCATTTTTCGAATTATTAGCAGAGAAGTAGTCTCTGGTTGGTAGCTGGGAGCTGGAAGATCTTCGTTCCTATTTCAACCAGCATCTCGAGCGTTCGCAGGATTCCAACGTTTCTTTTTGCTTTGATAGGTCGAGGCTATTTAATTTTTCAAAAGACCAGAGATAGCATAATCATCAGAACGTCGTGATTATATCAGTGCTGTTTCTCTAATTCAATGGGGGGGGGGACACATTAAATTCTGGAGTAAAAGCATTTCCTCTTCATTCTTTTCATTCCGTTCCAATAACAATATTCTCCACCCTCTTGTCAATCGTTTACGTCTCATACTTACACATTACATCTTTTCTACAATTCTTCCATCTCCAATTATTCCCCGGAAAATTGCACGAAATCTTCCCGCCTTTCCACATTCTCAGCTCCGCTCCCCCTCCCCCCTCCCCATCCTGTCTTCACAAACAATAACAACAACAACAACATCACCGTCGTCACCACGTAATAAATACAATCGTTAGCACGCATCTTCTATTTCTTTCTTTCTTTCTTTCTTTGTAACTATAATAGTGGTAATGATGGCGGTGATGATATTGTTAATGAAAATAATGATGATGATGATGATGATGATGATAATAATAATAATGACGGTAAGAAATATATTAATGATAACAGCAACCACATCAATAGCAACAACAACAAAAACAACAACCATAATGGTAATAGTAATAATAATAATAATAACAATCACAGTTATAGGCGCATGCGTAGCTGTGTGGTATGAAGTTTATCTCCAAACGGCATGGTTCCGGGTTCAGTCCCACTACACGACACCTTCGGCAAATGTGTTTTACTATGGTCGCAGGCCGACCAAAGCCTTGCGAGTGGATTTGTTGGACGGAAGGTTTGTGTCTGTTCTTGCCCACCACCGCTTGACAACCGGTGTTGGTGTATTTACGTCCGCGTAACTTGGTGGTTCGGCTTAAGTGACCGGTAGAATATGTACCAGGCTTATAAAAAAAAACAAGTACTGGGGTCGATACATAAAAATTCTTCAAGATAACTGCCCCAGCATAGCCGCAGTCTAATGACTGAAGAAAGTAAAAGAAAAGAAAGACAAAAGATCATCATCATCATCATCATCAGTTTCAGCAGTGTCGTTATTCAAAATGCCACCACCATCTTTATAATCAGCGTCGTTGTCACCACAATCATCATTATCATCGTCGTCAACATCGTGTTCGTTGTTGTCATGACGATGATGCTGATTATGAGGACGACGACGACGACGACGACGATAGTGATCATTGTGCTGCTTCTGATGGCTGGCAGCCATTTTAACGGTATTTGTTTTCGTTTACTTCTGGCGGAGAAAGGAAAGTCAACATTCAGCGTTTATCGATTTTACAAGACTAATCGATTAAATACCGAAAAAAAAATTGATTTGTTACAATCCTGATTCAGTGTGTATGTCTCCAAAGAGAAATACCTTTGTGCGTGTGTGTGTGTGTGTGTGTGTGAGAGAGAGAGAGAAAGTAGGTGTGTATGTGTGTGCATATTTATACGTACGTGTGTATGTGTATGCATGTGTGTGTCTACGTGCGTGTATATATCTGTGTGTATTCCCTCTAATTCTAAATCCCTAAGCCCTATGTTTGTAAATATTCCTGGATTATTTTCCTGCGTCAAATAAAATAAAATAAATTGAATTCCTAAAAAAAAAAGAGAAATTATATTTATTTGAACAAACAAAGAAAGCAATATTTTGATTTATAAAATAACAAAAAATATCGTAAATTACGTTTCGCTTTTCAGTGGCAGCCATTTTTGAATATTGTTTCAACTTTACTGAATTAAAAAAAAAAATGTCACTTCGCTACTTGGAGGAATCAAAATAGACAAAACAACAATTTCGATGTTGTTGCTCGACTTTCTAGAACCAGCAGTAAGATTTGCTTTAAATGAATCTCCCCAGTCTCATAAATAAAGGACATATTGAATGATGCGTGTCCGAGAAATAGCTCTCCCCTGTCTCAAGCGGGAAGCTCTCATCTGGATTGCCTTTCATTGTAAGTCTGTACGATCAGAGCTGACTTGGAGATAAACCTTTTCCTCTAAATGGAACAAGGCTTTGAATTATGGTGGAGGGGCCTGGACGGTCACATGGACCCCGGTGTTTAAACTGGGTACTTTCTTTGTTTTGTCGATCCCGCAAAGATGAAAGGCAAAGTCGACTTCAGCGGAATTTGAACTCAGAACGTAAAGAGCCGGAAAAAATGCCACAAATCATTTTATCCGACGCGTTAACGATCCTACCAGCGCGCCACCACTGGTTTCAAATGGTGGCACAAGGCCAGCAACTTTAGTAGAAAGTGATCAGTTGATTGCACCGACCCCAGTATTCGACTGGTATTTGTTTTATCGACATCGAAAGGATGAAAGGTAAGGTCGTTCGGTACAACAACAACAACAACAACTACTACTACTACTACTACTACTACTACTACTACTACTACTACTACTACTACTACTACTACTACTACTACTACGATTTCACGTCATATTCGTGGACATGCCTCAAGAATCTCGAGTTTAGACTGTCTCTATCATTGGGATAGAAACAATAGTCATAGCTCCCTCACTCTCATGATGAGGAAGATAAGGGAAGAGTGGGGAGTGGAGGAGGATGAGTAACCAAGTTAGATTTCGTTAAACCTCTCATTTCAAACTCAAATTTAATACGGATTCAAAAAGCTAACGATAAGCATTTTAATGAAGATTTGAAAATAATCAAGATCTTCCTCATGGAAAAACTTAGAGAATGTGTATGTATCTGTATAAATGAATGTATGTTTGTACATATATATTTGTACATATGTATGTACGTGTGTATGTAGCATATATATGTGTGTGTGTTGTATGTGTGTATATGTATTTGTACATAGAAGAGAAAAGAGGAGAACACTGCTCATTGAAATTCTTAATAATGACTGGAATCTGGGATTATTTGATTGTAAAGACTAAAGACTGTCTAATATATTGTCTAATAATCCTGGAAGGATTACCTTAATTTAATTAACCGCCACTTTGGTCTCCCCCACTTATATGTGTGGCTTAATTTCTATCTATCTATCTATCTATCTATCTATCTATCTATCTATCTATCTATCTATCTATCTATCTGTCCATCCATCCATCCATCCATCTATCTGTCTGTCTGTCTGTCTGTCTGTCTGTCTAGGTATGTATACATGCTTGTGTACATATACTTATGTGTATATATATTGACGGAATTCCCAGCTTATAAGCAATAAATTTAATGGTCGATGTCGAAGACATCTAAAGAAATGTAAATAACAAGACTGATTTTATGGAAGTCATATGGAAAAAGTAGAGTTACATGGTTGCATGTTAGAGGCTCATTGCTTCAAGTGTGTGGCTTTTGATGTTATATACTCTGGTTTATACATCAAGAGCCGTCGCATATTTAATCCATACACACATATACACGTACATTGACTTATGTCAGACGAAGGGTATAGGAATGTTCAATATATGCTGAAAAAAGGATATGGTTTCTATTGAAACTGAAACTGAAAATTTGTCTTGCAAACCGAGTTTCATGTCATTGCAATCTTCAGGCGAGAACAGCTGGAATTGCATGTGCGTCAAGCCCTAATCGCAGAACAAATTTAGTTCCAATTTCAATATAAACTACACATACACACACGCATATATATATATATATATATACACACATATGTGTACACACACACACACACACACACACACACACACACACACACACACACACACACATATATATATATACATATGTGTACATATAGTATATTATATTTTATATTATATTATAGTATGTTATAAAGCGGCGAGCTGGCAGAATCGTTAGCACGGTGGAGAAAATTCTTAGCGGCATTTCGTCCGTCTTCACAGTCTGAGTTCAAATTCCTCTGAGTCCTCTTCTATGCTTTTCATCTGTTCGGAGTTGATAAAAATAAATACCAGTTGAGCCCCAGGGTCAATGCAATAGACTTACCCCCATCCACTAAATTGTTGGCCCTGTGTCAAATTTGGAAATCAATATATCATGCGAAATATATGTAGTTATATAGTTTTTTTGAAACAGAAGTTGAAAGTTTGTCTCGTGACTCAAGATTCAATTAAAAAAAAAGAAAAACCATACCCTCTACGTGTATTGAGCACTTCTTTTTCATTCTTTCCTTTGTAGAACTATATAATTAATGTGGATGCTACAGATATAAGTGTTTCCATGCTTGACAACGTGGACGGGACGTAGATATAAGATTTCAATAATCATATTTCATTCAGTTTCTTTTTTTTTTGTGCCTGTCTTTAGATTGCATGTGATATCTCATTTCAGTTTATCACATGATATCATTTGTGATATTCCAGCAGTAATAGTTGTGATATCACTGATATTTTGAAGTCGTCAAGCAAGAACAGATGAAAGGACTCCTGCGTTTCGGAGAGTCTTTGGGGAATCAGTAAATCCAGAAGACTGGCACCGCAGTTGGATTGGGCATTTTGGTGAGGGCGATAGATAGAAAGATAGACAGATAGAGTGAGAGAGAGGGAGAGAGGGAGAGAGAGAGAGAGGGAGAGGGAGAGAGAGTTGGGGGAGAAGGGTAGCAATTAGCTCAGGTTTGCTAAAAGCTACAAATGCATGCACACACATATACATGTACATGTATATGGATATATATACTCACACACACACATGTATATACATACCTATGTGTGTATACACACACACACGCACACACACACACAGACACATACACACACACACACATATACATATCCTCAACCAATATTTTTCACTAACAGATACGGACGCACATTCGGGACATGTATATACCGATATGTACATAGGTACATGTAAACATACATACATACATACATACATGTATGTATATATATATACATTTATATATATATATATATATATATATATATATATATATATATATATATATATATATATATTATATATGCATATGTATATAAACATAATTGCATATATGTGTGTATGTACATACATACATGTGTATGTATATACATACCTATGTATATATACACACATATATATATATATATATATATATATATATATATGTGTGTATATATATCCTCTACCCATACATTTTACTAACAGATACGGACGCACATTCGGGACATAATTATTTTCGTTTGATATCCGCCATTTGAGTCGTCGCTCGATGACGTCATAAGGCGATTTGTTAATGGCTGTAGCTATGGAGGAGTTATCGGACCGACAGAGATTGTAGAGAAGAGCTTTGTTTCTTTCTTTCTGTCAAGCAGCCACTTGGGAGGAGGCAAGATTTTGCCGTACCATTCGTCATCATCTACTTCGCCCATAATTCAATTTACGCAATTATATACATACATACGTAATACATACACACATACATACGTACATACACACACGCACAAAGACATTTTTTTTGTATAAGTACATGTATATGTATCTGTATAAAGAGGTGTTTATATATATATATATATATATGTATATATATATATATATATATATATATATATATATATATATATATATATATATGCATATACAAATATGTGTATACGCACAGACACACGCGAACGCGCGCGCATGCACACACAACCGTATAGCGGTTGTCGAAAGACTGGTTTGCTAGTATTGAATAAAAGATTCCAGATTTTAGAAGTAATTATTATTAACCGAGTAGTTTCCTGCTAATATATAGAAATGCTCAATATGTATGTATGTATGTATGTATGTATGTATGTATTTATGTATGTATGTATGTAATGTATTTATGTATATATTTATGTATGGATGTATGTATGTATGTTCTCTTTCGTTTCAACGTAGAGTAAAGTTTGACCGGCCATTTACTTGGTAACAAGGTTGTGAAGGAAAGCATCTTGTTTTGTTTATAATCCTTTAACTCTTAAGAGGGTTTTGCACATTTCTCTAGTCTCAGACTAGTCTCTAGTCTCAGGAAATATAAGAAGATAAAAAAAATATGGTCCTCAGAAGCATATATATATATATTGAGATTTGCTACAGAAGAAATCATAGAAATGCACCCCAAGTTTTCGGTAGCACTACTCGTGCATCGAACCTACGCATGTATAAGATTCATCAATTTTCATCAGGATTCCTGAACTTTCGATCGTTTTCCGAAAGTAGTTCAAAATTTAAGAGGAAAATGCATAATGGCTTTGTTTTTGTTTTTTTTGTTTTCCGTGTGTGTGATGTCGTTTAGAAATCGGTGTTATTTGAACAATTATTTAAGACTGCCAATACGCTCGCATAGCACGAAATCCGAAAGCAAAGTATTCAATGTCTTTTCAATATTGTGAACATTTTGGTTTTCATGCTGCGTTCCTCTATTGGTAAGTAAGCTTTCCAGAGTCAAACACCTGAAGGCAGAAAATGATTAAAATCCCCAAGGTTACAGAAGAACCTGACAAGAAAATTCCGTGATGTTTTCATGCTATCACGATTAATACTTCACTTTGAAAGCGATTTCTTCTCTTGTTTTTCATTTCCAACTTGTTGAAATCTCGACGCTGCTGTCAGTGATTATTTCAAATTTCTATAGTTTTTAATGAGCGCTCTGCTGAGGTGGACGTATCACAATGGCGCTCATATATCAATGCCATTTAAATGTTTATTTCTAATAACAACAGTCGACCATATTTGAATGTTGATAATGCAGTTGTTACTGCTGCTGTTGTTGTTGTTGTTTAACTCTCAGTGAGATCTCATCAGACAAACGTATAAATCCCTACCTCTTCTTATTTTAGACATCCAGGAATATATCATAAATCTGCCCTATTTTTTTTATGAAGAGAAGAGTGATTCAAAATTAATATGGCTACTATTTCTAGCATATAGAATGAATCTGTAGAAATTCTCAAGTGTTGTTCTTTTTACTTCGCTACATATCAAATTTGAGAGGGCGGACAGATGTTCCAACCGTGACCATTCCATCTTTTATTCAGACAGTGTACGTTGGACTGCATTATCTAATGTGGTCTTCCTTTTTGTTGTTTAACCATAACTCAGATCTAATATAAAATGTGTTTCATCCGTGGCCATCCAGTTCATTCGGTCATAGTATACCTAAGACTACAACATGTTACATGACCTTCTACGTTAGTGTTGTTCCGTTCCAGTTCAGTCCGGATCTCGTAGAATTAGGATCAAACATGTTCAAGCTGTGACTATACTGTATTTTTATTCAGCCCTAGTACATCTTGGGCTACATTAGCTTATGTGTCATTCCTTACTGCAATAGGTTAGTCCCAGGCCAGCCTTTATTCAACAGACGTATATGCCAACCGTGATCATCCCATCTTATTTCCTACAATCTACCCACGACTACATTATTAAACCTTTTACTTTTCACAAAACTCAAAGGGTTGTTTTGAGGGCAAAATTGTTGTAGGATATTTTCTTGCAAGGGGATAAACTCGGATGGACATATTTTTTAAAGTTTGGTGCCATATTCAGTGATTGCTTCGTCTTTGATCACATCATCTTTGTATGGTATATTTTCACCAATACCTAGGTGTAGAGCAGAGAAGACGGAGGGAAGAGATTTGTAATAAAGGCTTCAGGTTTAGGAAATCGTCTTTTTTTCCGCGTCCAGCTCTCAGATATGAATATTTCTTCTGACCAAATATCATTCCATGATCAGATCAAGATGTTGTTTACTTAATTCAGTTGTTTCTTAGCATTAACAATTTTTTTCTGCAAGAGATCTTTTGATTGTTCTTAAAGAAATTATGGGTTACATTAATATCCATTACTGTTGCAGACTTTCACTCAAAACCAACTAATTTAATGCCAAACTAAAGAAAAGCACAATTACAGACCGTTTGTTTGGAACAGTCCATTGAAGTAATTATAACATCGAAGACAATTGTTCCGCTTTCAGTCGCAGATGTGAGGAATGTAGGTCAATTCTTTGAGGACCTTCCAAAGGCAGGGAATAAATTTATATCTGATACGACTTGAGTAGCCATGTGTGTCTCGGCAAGACAGTCTAACATCTAGCTAGAATCAAGCCAGACTCTCACACTCTCGTCTTATCACTCCTCCTCCTCCTCCTCCTCCTCCTCCTCCTCCTCCTCCTCCTCCTCCTCCTCCTACTACTACTACTACTACTACTACTACTACTACGACGGCGGTGAGAAAACCTGCTAGAAATAACTACGTTCACCTCACATCACTGTTTGTTCCCCATCAAAGGAAGAAAATCACATGAAATCAGATCACGCAGTCCTTGATAGACCACGTTTGCAATGGAAGAGGAAATTGATTGTCGTAATTGAATGTCTCTGAACGTAGATCTGCTCAGTCAGTCTGACCTGGGGCTAAACCTCATCATCATCATCGTCATCGTCATTATTGTCATCAATAACAAAAACCTCCCCACCACCATCACCGCCGCCGCCGCCACCACCACCACCACCACCACTACTACTACTACTACTACTACTACTACTACTACTACTACTCAGTAATTGTCTGCTTTCCCTCACTTCCCTGTCTTTCTTTCCATCTCTCTCTCCTCTCACACCGTTCAATCACTCTCTCTCATTCACTCATTCACTCTTTCTCTCTCTCTGTCACTCTCTCTCTCTGTCACTCTCTCTCTCTGTCACTCTCTGTCACTCTCCCTCTCTGTCACTCTCTGTCACTCTCTCTCTCTCTCTCACTCTCTTTCACTCTCTCTCTCTCTCTCTCTCTGTCACTCTCTCTCTCTCTCTGTCACTCTCTCTCTCTCTCTCTCTCTCTCTCTCTCTCTCTCTCTCTCTTTCTCTCCATTATTTCCTGCAATTATCAATCCGACCATTTCAATTATGATTTCAATTTCGCAAGAATTTCATCAAATTCCAAAATAAATCGTTATTATTAGAAATTTACTGAATATTTCATTTTTCTTCAATTTATTGCAGAAAGAGCAACAATTCCTCAGTAAACAACAGCACTATTTCATAACTCAATACACAACCAACACATTGTGAACAGCATGGCAACAGATCTTCTGAATTGTTGTTGTCACACGTGGCTTGTTAGAAATAGCAGTCAAATAACTCTACTCTCAGACATATCAAACACTGATATTCAGCTCTGATAAAGCAGATCCATGATCAAGACCTTTCCATTCATGACCAACACATCGATGCTACAGCACGCCCTTGGATGAACTACGCCTGTTTTCAGCACAAGGGATACATTGTCTAATGGCTGCATCTTTACGTAAGTTAAGCACATCTTTTATAAAGTCCTTGTATAATTTCTAAGTCTCTGCCGCTTTAGTTCTATAAATAGTAGAATTAACATGTGGATTGAGTGAGTGAAAGAATCGCCGCATTTCATTGAAGAAAAGATGCACCACATGTTAGACGCACCCCAATATCAGCGGAAAACAAGCTGAGCATCAGGGACAAAGTGACTCCCCCTGGGGGGTCCCGACTTTGCATATAGGAGCCAAGATCCAGGATGCAGGACACTGGGTGATTTTCTTTGAGACATTCTTGAAAAAGTGCATCTTACATGCCGTGAAATATGACAAAAGTTTGGCAGATTTATTCTTGATATTGTTCATATCCAACATATTCGATCTCATATATATATATATATATATATATATATATATACATGGACCATGACTGGTTATGAAGTTCTAGAATAAATATATATTTGGCATTTGATATTTGGTAGTAAATTCAACCGACATCTTTGTCCAAGGTTTTTTCAACTAAGAATCAGTTTCTATAGTCTCCCCAAGATAAACTTGATGTAATTAGTGAGCCAACAAATTAATGAAACAAAGATATTTAATCACTAACAACCATTTAAAATACGTTATTAAGTGTTATTTCGGGATTAATTCTCCCGTAACCTAGGAGACTTACCACAGTGAATAAGGGAGTGGGGATGGGGCCACTGTCGAGGTTGATCCCGTTAAAGTTGGTCAACAACCCTTTTGTGGTTCAACTGGTGACCGAAGGGAGAAGCAGAGGAGGTCTTCATTCTCATCCGTCGGTTACGATCAACAGAGCAGCCAGCTCGTGAAATTAACATGCATATGGCTGAGCACTCCACAGATACACGTACCTTTAACGTAGTTCTCAGGGAAATTCAGTGTGACACAGAATGCAACAAGGCTGGCCCTTTTGAATTACAGGTACTACTTATTTTTACCAGCTGAGTGGACTGGGACAGCTTGAAATAAAGTATCTTGCTCAAGGACACAACGCGTCGCCGGGAATTGAACTCACGCTCTTACGATCGTGAACCGAATGCCACGCGCTTTCACTAATTTTAATTAAGAAACATAATAATTGTCTCGATGGACGGAATGGCCGGGAATATCAGAGCGTCTTGATAAGAGAAATGAGAAGTAGGAGGACCGAGGGGAGAAGATGAAGAAGAAAGAAAATGGAGGCAGAAAAGATGAAGAAGAAGAAGAACAACAACAAGAACAGCATCAATAAATGTAAAACAAAAATAGAAAAAAGCTTCGGTGATCGCCATTTTTCTAATTAGCCTCAATTGTAAATTGAAACCGTAACATTGTCTCGATTACCAGGAATTTTCAATACTACCACCACCAACAACAGCAGCAGCAACGCGTATGACAGAAACAGAGGCAACACTGAGTGACAACGGTAGCAGCAGCAGCAGCAACGGTTGGAAGCTGTTGTTTCTGTAACTATAGCAACAATAACATCCACTGTTGCAAAACCTACAACAAATATAAACAGAAACTTATAAAGAAACGTCAACCGCTACCACCACCACCACCACCAGCAACACCACCACAACCACCACCACAACACCACCACCACCAGCACCACCAGCACCACCACCACCATCACCACCACCACCACTACCACCACCACCACCACAACCACCACCACCACAACCACCACCACCACAACCACCACCAGCACCAGCACCACCAGCACCACCACCACCATCACCACCACCACCACCACCACTAGCACCACCACTACCACCACCACCACCACCACCACAACCACCACCAGCACCACCAGCACCAGCACCAGCACCACCACCACCACCACCACCACCAGCACCAGTACCACCACCACCACCACCACAACCACCACCACCAGCAGCAGCACCAGCAGCACCACCACCACCAACAACAACAACAACAAAAGATCAACAAGTATGTCCCTTATAGCAAAACAGGAATGGTAAAAAAGAGAAAAGAAAGAACCCTTACGACAACAATAGCAACATTAAACAGTAACAAGTACAACAACAAAGAAGAAACAAAAGCAACAACAACGACGACGACGACGGCGGCGGAGGCGGCGACGATGACGATGAAAAAAGAACGAAACAAAAATATTAAAAGACGAACATCAAACGACAGAATGTTTTGATGTATTTACAGTTTGTGTGAGATTGACTGAGTAATAATAATAATAATAATAATAATAATAATAATAATAATAATAATAATGATAATAAATAATAATAATAAATAATTATAAATAATAATAATAATAAATAATAATAATAATAAATAATAATAAATAATAATAATAATAATAATAATAATAATAATGATAAATAATAATAATAATAATAAATAATTATAAATAATAATAATAATAAATAATAATAATAATAAATAATAATAAATAATAATAATAATAATAATAATGATAAATAATAATAATAATAAATAATAATAAATAATAATAATAATAATAATAATAATAATCATCAGAAGAAGAAGAAAAAGAGGGAAAGAAGAAGAGGAAGAAGAGCGATAAAAATAATGATCATATTAATAATAGTAATAATTATGATAATAATGATAATAATAATAATAATAATAATAATAATGATGATGATGATGGTGATGGTGATGGCGATAATGCTAACGACAGCAGAAATAATAATGAGGACTACTAGGATGATAATAATTGCAATAGTAATGATAATGACAGTGTTGATGATGAGGATAATAACGAAAATAATATTGATAATGATAATAATAATAATAATAAGAAGAAGAAGAAGAACCACTAGAAGAATGGAGGAAATTGACGAAGATCAGCGAATGTTGTTTTGTAGAGTAAGCATTGTATTGTTAAGTTGTGATGATGGTTTCTTTGAAATGAGCGCCGGAAGAATGATGGGAAGGTGACAGCTTGGGAAGATGCGGTTCGGGATTATTGACGAAACTGTTTATTCTGCGGAAGGCGACTCAATACATCCATAAATGCAGGTATATAATACGAATACACACACACACACACACACACACACACACACACACACACACACACACACACACACACACACACACACACACACACACACACACACACATATATATTATATCTTTGTATAAAAGTTATGCACGAAAGGAAAGCCACTAAGTGGTTACCCAACACGCTAGAAAAATAGGAGTTAAATCCAAACCACGAAAAAACTAATTAGTTTTAATTAATATTAATTTCAATTAATATTTAATTTTTACCCTATATTTTTAGATTCATATATATATATATATATATATATATATATATATATATATATATATATATATGTATAGACACAAACATGTATATGTCAGATGCTGTTTCGAATTCAAGTCAGACATCTGTACGCCATCGAGTTTATGTGACAACACTTCTGCCACTCTCTCGGTCGCCATATTAGGTTGCAGTGACATGCATTGCATGATAACTGGTACTATTCTGACTGCAAATTTTATGTCCACGAAGAGTTCTGCTTCGCCATAGTATTAGTGAAGATAACAGGAGCCAAGTACAAGAACGAATTGAGTTCTCTTTACTGGATGTGAAATAAGGATGTGTTTTGGTGTGAACGGGAAGAATTATATTATTATTATTGTCGTTGTTCCCGTTCTGGAAAACAGTATAAATACTTCGAAATCTCGATCGATGAAGGTCACGCTGTCTTCGGCCATGTCGCTCTTTCGATACGACAGTGTCGCAAAATAGATTTATCACTTTTCCGTAGGCATTTTTTGGGATGTTCTAAACACGAAGAAAATACATGACCAAGTCCCAAAGACTTAGAAATAGGTATAGCATTGAAGAACATAGCATCACTTGGTGTTGTACACATATATATATATATATTGATAAGGTGCGTTGAACAACATTGCAAGCACATAATGACAAAGCAATCGACTGCACACAAAGCAGCAATCGGTCTTGCAAGCAACGAGGCCAACACTAAAAGTGTGCTCTTGATGCGCGGCCTGATAAACCAGGGTTTATAAACTGGGATTATAAAAACAAAAGCATCGAAATAAGATATGGTTTTGAAATATCAGTTTCATGTACTTTTGTAACAAGAAATTTTCATTTATTGTTTAAATTCCTGTCCATTTGTTCATTGAAAATTCAGATCTATCAAATATTCAATATATTCAAATACACGAATGACACATATTTTCCCCTCACTACACTCATTCTCTCATTTTCTCCCCTTCTCGCTCTTTCTCAAACACACACACACACACACACACACACACACACGTACACACAGTCACACACTTCTCTCTGCCTCTAGCTTCGTCCATCCAGCTTACTCACTTTCTCTCTCTCTCCCACTTTCTTTCTCTCTCTTCACACACACACACACACACACACACACACAGACACAGACACACACGCACACACACACACACACGCACACACACATATACAAATATACATATATATGTATGTATATTTGTATGTGTATGTAGATATATACACACATGTATGGATATATATATATATATATATATATATATATATATATATATATATATAATATATATATAATATCCCAATGTCTACTTTTCCCTCCTCTCTTCTCGTTTGCATGTTCTTACAGACTTTCTACTTCACACTTTAATGTTTCTATAATTCCAACATAAACTTCATAAAATACTAATGAAATTGTTTCAATTTAATTATTTCTCAACTCTTCTGTCTCTCACTGTCTCTCTCTGTCTATCTCTGTCTCTCTCTCACTCTCTCTCTCTCTCTCATACAATATGTCCACTTCTACGTCACAAACTCTTCTTTCGACATCATGAAGCTTGTCGTTTTCGCAAAACTAACAAAGCCATTATTAAAATGTTTCCTAACATATGTCTATCAATTTATTTAATTAACCGAGCTCTGTAACATCTCTTGAACCTTCCGTTGCCTCAGTTTCTTCAAAAGACTTGTTTGTTCTTTAATCTCTACGGAACATTCCCGTAATACTTATTCATGTTCGCCATTTTCTGTCAACGCAAATAAACGTAACCTAGCATGAAACACAAAACTAGTGAACTACGATTTGTATTGATGTGTACCTCATTCAATAATTGGCGGCTGCTGCTGTTTCTAAGACAATGAAATATTATGAAGTACGGTGTATTTGTGTATCGTTGAAATAATGAAAAATGTATGATGGGATGTAAGGCGCTGTGTGATCATCACAATTATTTGATTAGGAGCCAGAGTTTCGAACTAGAAAGCATTTTCTACAATTAACTACAGGCTTTATAATTGGAAGAGAGACTTTGGTTGTTCTGCATTATTGCAAACTTAATGCAACATTGTATTTGTGCAGCAGCTGCAGTCCAGTTGCTAATTTGTAAAAGAAAAATAGTTATTTTTTTTCCTTTTACAAATAAATAATTCTGTTTGCTTCGTTGCAGGATATATTCTTAATGGTTGCTTGTAAATTATTTAAAAAGTAAAAAAATGAATTGTGTTGAGAGGAATTTTCGATATTTTTGTAATATATATATATATACTCATCAATTAGATCACTTACTCCAATTAAACCATTTCTTGTTCCTTTTTTTCTTCTTCTACTTTGAACTCAAACTTGGTTTGTTTGATAGAAAAAGTACGATATTTGATGAAAAGCAAAAGTATATTTTACAAATCCAGTTTTCTTTGAACCAATTCCGTTCTCTCTTAATGTCCTGCCATTTTTCACCAGAAAACCTGTTTTACAAAATACTAAAAAAAAAAACAAAAAAAAAACGCACTCAGATAAATTTTTTTCTTTCAAGCAACAATTTACCTCATAAAATATTCACATTAATTACCATCGATTTTTTTCCTTCTGCTCATTATATTAAACCACAAATGAACCCATTTCGAAGTAAATATATTTATATTTCATATTTTCATGTTTCAAACAGACTCCCTTACCTTTCTTCAGAACAAATTCTATTTTCTTTAATTTCATTTCGTGTGTTTGGCAGAAATACATTGCGATGTAAATTTATTTTATTCTTCATGACTTGAGTTCGTTATTAAAATAATGATAGGAATTATACACACTAATGTCTACAAAATGGTCGGTTTTTCTCACCAGGGACATCTGCATTATATATGTAGCGGCATCGTGCTTTCATGTCAATGAATTTACAATAAGTATATGATGTTTAATATATCAAAAGACATTACCACCGACCACCACCACCGTCCACCACCACCGTCCATCACCAGTACCACCACCAGCACCACCAGCACCAGCACCACCACCACCACCAAGAACAACAACAACAACAACATCTTCCCCACCAATGCCACCTTCCCTACCATCTACTTCTGGACAAAACAGCGGGAAAAAAAGCTATTAACATTATCTTCGCATTATGAAACAATGAAGGTAAAAAGAAAAAAAAAAAAGAAAAATCATTAGTATGCATGAATTCATTGATAGCCATAAGATGTACAAGTGTGCGTATGAATGTGTGTGTGTGGATGTATGTATGTATATATAGATAGATAGATAAATAGATATAGTTGGATAGATAGAGATTCATATATATGTACGTGCGCAGGTATATATATATCGCGAGCGAGAGAAGATAGCAGAGGAAGACGTATGTAATTTATTTATAAATCCCTTCCCTACCTCCAGTGACGAGCTACACACACACACACACACACACACACACACACACACACACACACACACACACACACACACACACACACACACACACACACACACACAGAGGTATATGTATATGCATGTATATATATTATATACGGATATATATATGTGTGCATATACACACACACACACATATATATATATATATATATATCAAATATATATACATACACACACACGCACTCACAAACACACACACACTCACGCACGCACACACATACACGCACATATATCATCTTGTAAAACAAATTCTATTTACGCATAAAATCAGTGAATATTAACGAACTTCATAAAAGTGAAACGTTTGAAATTTATCATTTATTAACACGTAATATATATGTACGTATGTGCATATATATATATATATATATATATATATATATATATATGCACATATATAAAAATGTGTGTGTGTGTGTGTGTGTGCTCGTTTGAATCCACGTGTTTTATAAAGTTCACAAATATGACGAAAATCTTCGCTATTTGATATAGACTGTAACTCTATTTGTGTAGTTGTTATTCATGTACCGGGCAAACATGCAAAGAGCTCAGTAAAGGCCTTCGATACAGGTATGTTACATCTGTCATAATTGTGTGTTGGTTAACTGGATTCTTCTTAATGCCCAAAGGTTACATACTGCTGGCTGTCGTTAACCACACATACAAAAATACACGCATGCGTGCACGCATGCATGCATGAATGCATACGTTCATTCAAAACAATACATGTACATCACTGTAAGAGTGAACAAAATCGAAGCAATTAAACAAAAGCCATGATGGATTTTGAAGACAAAGAAAAATGTGGTTGATAGTGGGGCGATTAGTTATGGGAGGCTGCTTGCAGACAAGCAAATCACTGACAAAAGTGAAGAAGGAGACAGAAGTGATGGTTGGACATAGAAGAAAGAGGATCTTCAATTGCAAACTGGTCACCGTCGAGCAGGAGTTGAAAGCTGTGAGTGAGAAACTGCGACATCAGAGGAGAACAATCGAGAGAAAAATAATTAACAGGAAATTTAATCGGAACCAACAGCGGTGTACAGAGACATGAGAGGAGAAGCAATATATACAATGGATGTTCCTTCTGCTGAAGACAGACTCCTTCTAGAGGAAAATCTGGAGCTCTGTGGCTGGAAGAAATTCGATGTAATTATTGTCCCTGCATTACACCGAACACACACCATCCATGGTGATACCCTTGTGATTGTAATTCTAAAACTTCAGGGTGGAAAAGCACATGGAGGAGACTTGGTTGTTGGGTGCTGGTACAAGAAGTTAACCTTCTACCGACCATATCTAAATCAAACCATATCTTATCAACCTATAGCAGCAAGCTCTCAACGGAAATAGCAGCATACCACTCTGATTAGCTCTGGCAGAGACAAAACTGATTCCCAAAACCAGAATCACCCATATGGTAAAAAAAACTACTCTCCAATTGCATGCCAGAACTTTTTTTATAAAATATATACAGCGTGTTTAAATCTCTTGCACAAAAGCCATTGTGAAAGTAGTTACATCATCACAGCAGAGGGAGCGGCTGGGAAGAAGGGAGTCTGTGGATGTGCCCTAGCAATTGTTGATGAACAAAACTGTAGTGTCAGAGGCGCTGGAGTATAGAAGCGACCCAGTTTCAATGTGGCTGGACTACAAGAAAGCCTCTAGCTCTGTCCTCCACTCATGGATGCCAGAAGCCTTTCGACTTGCTATAGTTCCAGTGAGAATAGTCAATGCCAATAGTTGACCTGACTTCATCGTGGGCCACCAAATTGAAATTAAATATAAGGAGTGATTGTATTATTACAGATAAAATACATCATGATCATCATCATCGTCATCATCATCATCATCATCATCATCATCATCATCATCATCGTCATCATCATCATCATTATTATTATTTGACTGCTTATATTTTCTCCTTGTTCAAATTCATGAACTTGAGAGAATCAACCCTAATATCATTTTGTATAAAATAAAAAAAAAACTTCAGCCTCTTATTCATTAAGTTTAAATTAATTAGAGTCGTTCCTTGTCAAGTGGTCCAATAATTAATGATTGGAGGATGACGACGATAATGATGATGATGATGATGATGATGATGATAATAATATTTGTAGTTAAATATATTTGATAAGTATTATCAATTCTTTAACCTATGCTTCGTTTAATTTAAATCCTCCACTTGTAATTTTCTGTAGATTAGGATGAGAGAGAGGAAAGAATAATGATAATAATAATAATAATAATAATAATAATAATAATAATAATAATAATAATAATAATAATAACAATCATGACAACAACAACGCACACTACAAAAATAAAAGTAATATTTGGTAATAATAACAATACAATGATAATAAGGAATATAATTATTATAATACAATTAGTAATATATTGAAAATAATAATAATAATAATAATAATAATAATAATAATAATAATAATAGATGTAATAGAATTTGCAACTGTTCCATTATTAATATATTCACTTGCTCCGCATCTCCATCCCCTGGCTTGAGTGTTTCATGTCTACTTTGTACATTAGCCCTTCACACTCCTTCAACCGTTCTTCATTAAATGAAAATTAAACAATTATTCCCCAACTGATATATAAATCTCTGTCTGTCTGTCTCTCTCTCTCTGTCTCTCTCTCTCTCTCTCTCTCTCTTGAGAATCATGGGGATGATGATAAATATACCGAGCTGCAGTGATGATAACAAAAATTGTAATGATAACAACAACAACAAGAACAATAATAATAATAATTGTGCGACCATGAGATAGAGAATAGGAAGCCAGACGTAGTCTTAATTGAGAAAGAAAGCAAACTATGCTGGATCATAGATATAGCATGCCCAGCTGACAACAAGGTATGCAACAAGGAAGAAAGAAAAGTCGATAGATATGATGGGTTAGCTTAGGATGTTAAGCAGTTGTGGTCGATGAAAAGGGTGGTAGTAATACCCATAATTGTCGGAGCCCTGGGAACAGAGTAAAAATCTTGAGAAGTACATGGAGCAAATAGGGGCTGCAATAATGGTGGAGCATTTGCAGAAAACAGCACTGCTTGGAACCGCTCGAATACTCGAAAAATAAAATGTGTTACCTTATATATATATATATATATATATATATATATATATATATATATATATATATATATATATATATATATATATATATACACTAGTGAGTGTGTGCGTGTGTGTATGTTTACATATTTCTATATGCGTTTGTCATCGCATGTGTGTGTATTCGTGTGTATTTCTTCATGTATATGAAACAATAAAGAAATAAAGAAAGAAAGAAAGAAAGAGAGAATTCGTTATACAAAATCTTTGGTCTACAATTCGGAATGAATTACTAAGATTCATTTCAAAATAATATGAATTAGATTCTATCTCAGTGATAAAAGGATTTTCTTTGAGTGATTCATTTGCGATTGCACTACACACACACACGCACACACGCACATTCATGTGTGCATAATTATATACACACACAAATGTTCTGCCGTGAGTTGGCATACATGTTAATTTACAAAGAAACACGTTCATTTGTTTAGAAAATATAGGTGAAAAGTTGAAGAAGTCTAAAAGTACAATGCAATATATATATATATATATATATATATATATATATATATATATATATATATATATATATATATATATATATATATATATATATATATATATATATATACATGCACGCACGCATATATATTATACGCCTGTATATGCATACATACATACGTACATACATATATACATATATATATATATTTTGAAGTGACGAGCCATTGAACATGTATCGTTATGGCTAATTCTGAAACAACATGTTTTCTAACAATTTAGTCTTGATTTAATACCTGCTCGTTTCTTTTGCCTTGTTGTTGTTGTTGTTGTTGTTGCTGTTTTTGTAATTTGTCTTGTTGCCGTTTTTTATTCTTATTGTTGTTGTTGTTGCGCAGAATAATTTCTTATTTCGACACAACATGTGATACAACAAAAGAAATTTGCTGTTCGTTTCTTAAATATTCAGCCATCTTAATCTAAAACTGCCGATAATTTCGTCAATATTCAACGACTGTCGTAGTTAGTAGTGTCCTTTTGTATGATCTTGAATTTAAGAACAAAGTCGACAAACGCGTATTTTAATACCTTTTCTCTTAGCCAGAATTCCATTACTTACTGCCCAAAATCGAGTGTACTAATCCGCTCGATTTATGCAACTGCACGTTCAACGTTTCCGCTACCTGCCTCTTCACTTTCTCCTTGTATATACAGGTTTGCACTCTCTCCATCTTTGCCTTTAATATCGTCTGCTTTTCTCCATTTGCACATTGATTAAGTAACGATCTGCACATCACGATTTACATATATATATGTTCATATTTCCAACCATTTCAGGATTACACAAACTTTCTTCCCGCTTCTTCCCAACCATATTTCGCCAATTAAGATCGTGGTGAGGCATCTATTGAAAATGGTAAATAGCGATGCATGAACTTGCAGAAACAAATGTCTGGGCGGAAATTACTCGTGAATATACGGAGATATGGGAGTGAACGTAGCATTGCAAAACAGAGGACACCTCAGTGGATATTTGTTTTATATTCATTGTTGTCAATATTTATGTATATATTTAATCACTGAATCTAATCCACGATAGATTCACTCTGGTATTTCCAGATGAAATATTTTCAGATCAGACAACGTTACAGAGAAATGTGTTTTTCTAATCAGTTGAAACACCCTGCTATCAATGCTTAGATCGATATCGATTAAGCACAGAAGAAATCAGCCTTGTAACAGAAAGGACTGTAATCGATATAATCAACCCCATTATATAACTGGTATTTCACTTTATCAACCCTCATTATAAAAACAAGGTACAATTATCATGTAAACCATCTTCGATAACTTTTTTATGCCCAAGACTACTTGATAAACTTAGACTTATATCTCCAAAGAAGCCGTTCAATAAATACCAGCTATGTACAAGGGCCAAATATTTGACTATAAAAGGTCACCAAAGCTGAGGACTGAGCGTCAGCATTTTACTTTCTGTGTTCAGATCCAGCTTGCATTTAATCCTTCTGGAACCAATAGAATAAAGAAACAATCAAGTACTGTGATCGATATAATCGATAACTCCCTACCCCAAATGTACGGTCTTGCGTCAATACGAATTTCATACGAGTCTCTACTGCACCACAATTTTCCCCTCTGTCTCTCTGTGATTTCTGTACTACAACTTTCAACTCTAGCTTGGGGACGTGTATACCACAAGGTACATCTTTTTATTCTAAAGTTATACAAAAGAAGAATTGTAAATCATAACATTTTCTGACAGAATATGAATTATTGATGTCATTGGCTGTGGATACGTGTTACGTAGGAGGAACTGCTACATTGCTAAGTGGTTCTAGTATATTCTATGTTACTGGTTGCTTATTGTATGTTCTATGGACAGAGGTTATATTGTTTCATGTATGCTATTTAATTGCCTATCCATCACAGCTTCTATATTTTCTCTCTTCCCAGATTCCTTATCCTAACACCGGTTTTTATTTTTACTTGTCCTGTTTTTACTTTCATACTCTAAACACTTTGTATTTTCAAGAACCTTATATTCTGACAGTCTTTTTTCACTTTCTTTCGGGCCAAAGATCACAAGAGATCACAATGTCGATGAAAAATCCTGCATTTTCTTTCCACTTGTTGATTATTCTACCTGGTTTTTGTTGTTGTCTTAGATATCAGCTTAGACAAACGTTTTCCCTGATAATTATCGTAAGGTTGTTATATACCGTGTTTGGTAGAATTTTTTCTTCTTATTTCTTGTTCGGTTTTTACATTAAAATGTTGGCATATTGCGCAGTGGCCATAGATACCAACTTGTTCGTGTCTCCTATAATTACTCGGGGTTGACATGGAATTATTAAATCTAGCGGGTATGTTTATACCCAGCTCTGCCCCCCGCCATTTCTGTCAACAGTCAGCAATTATCCAGTTCTTACAGGCCATAGGGGAGCCATCTACATCCTGGTCACTGACAACATAACCATCCCAGTATCGATTACAGATGTTGCGAACGAGAAATGCTTTCTTTCGTTATTTTCTTACAATTTTTAAAAAAACATTTACTTTTTCATTTTCAAGAAAATTTCTTTTTTGTCAATTTCTTCGTTTCTTTTCTTTTTACTTATCATAGAACCTAATGAGTTTTCCATGTCAATTCGATGTCGGTGCCTGTCCGCTGAGTATATACATTACATTGTTACCACAAGCACGCTGCTGCTACTGCTGCTGCTGCTGCTGCTGCTGCTGGCTGCCAGGCAAGGTTGTTGATATTCAACGCTTGCCATGGATTCTTTCTTCAACCCTTTTCTGTCTGTGTGTAATACGTGTATTGTGCAATCTGTGTAATACGAGTCTGACTGTGCTGTGTGTGTAATTTTTGTAAATATTTGTGCATATTTCTGTTCATATATATATATATATATATATACACGCAAAGACACATTCACACATACATATATACACGTATCCGTATGTGAATGTATTTGTGTATGTATGTATAAATGTATGTGTATGTATGTGTGAATAAGTGTGTGTGTGTGTGTGTCTATACATGAATAGTTTTCTGAATTTTTCAGTTGTGTTGTTCACTGGTTTCAGATTTAATTCCTTCCAAACTTCTGCTTAATTCTCTTCTGTCTGGTTTCTTATAACTGACGTCGTGTGTTTACGGTTCGCCACGAGAAGCAGCGACCATTCCAGAAGTGGTAGAGGAGGGACAAGCAAAAAAGGACAACAGTTGGTTCGTCGGTGAGTCTCGCTGAGTCCATTGCTTAAAAGTCAGACAACTCTCTTCAGTTTTGGTTACATTTTTTGTGTTTCTTCAGAGTCATTTTAAAAGGTGTTGAGGTGGGGGGCAATATTGCAATTTGTGACCTCATTTGAGATTTTCATATCATCAACTCCTGTTGGTAGGGGTAAGATCTGAATTTATTTCTGGCTCGAGAAGAGGGAGATATTCTTAGACACGTATTTTGTTTGTT
>NC_142948.1:966098-986098 GCF_046866305.1 Octopus bimaculoides | reverse complement strand
CTTTGCATTAAATGTTGAATGGAAAGAATATTTAGAGAGGGAGAGAGAGAGGGGGGCACAAGAGTAATTAGGTAGAATGGCTAAACTGAAAACCAGAAATTATTCATTTTCTCATGGCAGCTGTCTAATGACTCGTCTGTGATAGAATAATGATGAAGAAGAAGAAGAAGAGGAGGCGGAGGAGAGAGAAGGCGAAGTGGAAGGGAAATAGCCGAGGTCAACGGCTGAGAGTTCACGTGAAAATTGTATTATTCTTGTGGGGGGTTACAAAGAGAGAAGGGTCACGTGTAAGGCGAGGATGGACAGTGTCTGGTGGACATGAACGGTGGACAGTGGAGTGAGTGGACAATTTAATTCGTATTTGAGATATTTTTCTTAAATCAGTTTTGATCTGATATTTTACATTTTCACTCATTTCTGAAAAAACAGAATTATCGAGTAACAGGTGTGTTTGTTGAGTAGATAAACAATATGGCTGCTTGTTTCTCTAAAGATGGTCAAAGTGAGGTGGATGCCTCTGATGGGAACCCACTAAGGTTCGAAAATCGATTAAGGTTGTTCATCATTTTTTCCAGTCTACAGAGAAATGGCTATAATTTGCCCTGTTTATAATTATACCATATGTTACGTATAAATTCGCCATGTTGGACCGATGACATCTACAAGTGTTTTCATTCCCTCTCTGTTTATTTTCTCGTCTTCCTTTCTGGGCATAGACTCGAAACGTTAAAGACTTTTTCATTTTTCCCGAGCGTCAATCTAAAACACTTGCAATTTCTAACGAGTTTTTAGTGTATGTTGCTTGTATGAGAGTTTCTTTGCAAATGAATCAACATGTAGAAAAATCTAAGGAGAGGTAATTACACTTTATATATATATATATATATATATATATATATATATATACACACATATTTGCGTTTAGAGTGCAGTTATTTGACTCGACTTAACTACTCAGTTCTTTCCGGACTTCTGTTCTTCCTCCTGTCAATTGGATCGCCACCACCGTCACCACTATCACCACCACCGCCACCACCACCACCACCACCACCATCACCACCGCCACCACCACCACCGCCACCACCACCGCCGCCGCCACCACCACCACCATCACCTCCACCTCCGCCGCCACCACCACCGCCACCACCACCGCCACCTGTCTGTGTGTCGTATACCAGTGATGGTCCAGTGAGGTAAGTAGCGGACAACTGGCCTTGCAATGTGCAGAGATCGAAGGTGAACAGGAATCGGTGGAATTTAAATGATCAACTTCTCTTATTTACATCGTGGATCATGGGAAGGAAACAAATGTAGAGGAAGAGGACAGGTGCATGCCTCGGGCTAAATACCTGCAATATTTCATATAAATTTGCGATTATCTCCTAATTACAATAAATTACAATTTCCTAATTAGTCGTGACCTTTTTGGTTTTGCCAAGCCCAGCTTTCTCTCATTAATACTGAGGCAGTTATGGGTCTAGATGTCCTGATAACCACAAATATGTATGTGTGTAGGTATGATTACGTACATATATATATATATATGTATGTATGGATTTATGTATTTATATATGTATGCATATATGTATGCGAGCATGCTAGCATATACGCAAAATGTATGCATGTGTATATGTAAGCATTTATGTACGTATGCACACATGTGTGCATGCGTGCAGGTATAGTTTGGGTTATGGTGTTATGTCTTTGCATATTTGCATGTTTAGACACGTGTAAATATATGTACACACACACACACACACACACACACACACACACACACACACACACACATATATATATATATATATATATATATATATATACAGGGAAGAGTCAAAAAGTAATACCATTTTGTTTAGGACAGGTATAATTACCAACATATACACACATATATATGTGTGCAATTGTGTAAATTTCGCTAATACAGTTCGCTAGAGTAAAATACGACCGACCAAGGTGCTCCGCTTTTGGATCGAACCTATGAGTGGTGAATGCGATCCACACACCTTAACCACGTGACCATATTCTCATTCCTTCACGTTCTCAATTAGGCAGGATTTTTCCTTCTACAACAAGTCCTTGTAGTAATTCTAATGAAGTGGCCCAATTGTCTGTTAGTGTTTGCAATTTACCTGAGAACTACATCGAAATTGTTTCTCTCCATTTCTCTCAAATTATCTTCTTCTTCTTCTTCTTCTTCTTCCACTCATCACCAAACTCCTTCTCTTGTTTTTATGTTTTGCATACTTCTTAACTATCTCATCATGTTTCTGTTGTTGTTATTGTCGTTTTTGTTGTTGCTGTTGTTGTTGTTCATAGTAGTGGTATTTAGCCTCACGTCGATCCTGTATCAACACACCTATCATCAAAGGGATTCCAGCCGCGACGCTGCCGCCTTACACACACACACACACACACGCACACACAGAGGCACATACACACATATAAATATACGTGTTCGTTCATGTATATATATCAATATGCATGCCTACAAATATATATATACATATGTATGCAAATAGATGTATATATGTATGTATGTGTATGTATATATATATATATATATATATATATATATATATATATATATATATATCTTATCGTATATTTTGCTTACATTCTCGAAGAAAACTAAATATATATACAACATAAAAGACTGATGGTAAACAGTACATAAGATACAAACACACACACACACACACACATATATCCTTTCACTCACTCCTTCACTCCTCTTTTATACGTTGAAAGCAGATCAGGCTATCAACTGGTAAAAAATTTCATTACGCGTTCGGAAAATCATAGAAAATATATATTTTAGATAGAGAATTATGTTTATCACCTTAAACGCTATTAGATCCTGCGACTACTACTATACAATGTACTATTAGCTCACCACAAGTAGTGTCTCTAAATTAAAATGCATCAAGTCATGTGCCAGGACTTCATATCTTGATTATTTCACGTCTATGCTGAAAATACGATTATTAAAGCGGCAAAGCTCTGAAAAATTAGTTGGTAATTATGGAGAACAAAATGGCCACCAGTTTGCTTTCACAGCGATGATTGCTTCAAAGAGAAGGAAATATAAAAATACTGTTTACTGGCCATCGTAATTTCGCACTAATTATTCTCCAGTGATTTTCGTTTCCTTTTCATATCTATAGCTATTATTAATACACTTCATAAAGATGGTAGTCGTATTGAAAGATTCGTGGTATTTGATATGGTTGTCTCCTTTCTGAGTTTGAATTTCACTGAGGCAAACTTTGCCGTTCCTCATTTCGTTTTCTATAGAATATAATACCAGTTATGTACTGAGGTTAGTGGTGTCGACTACTACTACCTCCTACACTAAATTCCAAGTCTTACATGTTACTAGGATAAAAATCATCGTCATCATCATCATCGTTCTGTTTTTAACTTTCTGGCGGTGGTTGTAAATGACGATAACAACGAAGACGATGTTAGTGAAGATGATGATAACAATGATGCTGCTGCTGCTGATGATGATGATGATGGAGACGAAAACGACGATGACGAGGACGATGACGACAATGACGATGACGATGGCGATGATGATGATGATGATGATGATGGTAATGATGCTGAAGATGACAATGGCGGTGATGGTGATGACGATGATGAGAATTACAAGAAGGATGATGACAATAATGATGCTGAGGCGGTAATTATGATGACAATGACGACGACGACGACGACGACGATGACTATGGCAACGACAACGACGCAATGATGACAATACAGACACAAGACCCTGTCATCGGCATCAACGCCAGAACGGGTGGCTCCCTCTATCGTGTTCCAACAATAACTAATTAAAGTTGTTAAAACATCATTTCTTTACAATTCCGCCGCCGCCGCCGCTGCCGCCCCTGCCGCCATTTCATTGCAATACATTTTAATTTCAAAAACCATAAACAAAAGAAAGATAAAAAAAAAAACCATTTTCATTTAAATTTGATATTTCACGTATGACATTTGTTTACAAGATGGACGCCAATATAAGATTTAATGAATTTATATTTGCACATTTGAACATGCATTGACGACGAACGCAATCTGCACCACACAGCTCCGTCACCTTCTTTTACTTATTTGTGTGTGTGTGTGGGAGGTCGAGTACGAGAGAGTGTCGTACTATGCGATTGTATATGTATGTATGCATATATATATATATATGTATATATATATATATATATATATATATATATATATATATATATATATATATACACACGTTCTAATGCATTACGCCACAACTGTAAGTCTCACAAACACATGTTCATACGCTTATACTAATTCTTGCATACATGTGCATATATATATATATATATATATATATATATATATACAAACCCACTTATATATGTGTGTGTGTGAGCATTTGTGTGAGTGTGTACGTTTCATTTGTTTTAGTCAGCTTTTGTGAGTCTTTTCGATTTTACAGTGTAATTCTATGTGTATATAACGGCATTAATACATTCCTGTATAAAATAAGTGTGAATATAGTTTTACGCACGGGCACACAGTTGCACACATACACACACACAACTAACATATATATATATATACATATATATATATATATGTAGATATATATATATATATATATATATGTATATATGTATATATATGTATATATGTATATACAGCACACACATTCTTATCTCGAAACGCATGCGCACACTCACAGTATATCGCGAAGTGAACGTACACTCATGAGAGCCGAAATTAACTTGTCAAATTTTCGTAAAAAACCGAATGAAATGATGTAATTTTCTGGAAGCTGATATTACATCATGAATGTAATTAGAAATTGTGAAGGAACATTTCATATGGAAATATTTGGCTCCTGGCTTTGGAATGCATTTGCAATACAGGCATATATACAAAGACACATAAATACACACATACATTAAAAAAGGTGCATAAAAAACATATATGCATATATATATATATATATATATATATATATACACACACACACATAAATACATGCACAACTACATACATGTATACATACCTACATTCATATATATTCATAATTCATATACATACATACATACATACATACATACATATATATATATATATATATATATATATATATATATATATATATATATATATATATATATATATATATATGTATGTATGTATGTATACATGTGATTAAATAAATATAAAATACGGAAATTTCTTTGTACACACACATATGTATGTATTATCTTTATCAGCGGATGGATATTTTTTTAGTTACATCAAGAACAACAAGTATTTTCGCCATAAAATGGTTCCTCGGGGAATATTTCTTATTTCGCATTCATCTTTTAATTTACTGTTTTCATATTTGTGATTTTTTTTTGTATTTGTTTCACCTCTTTTCCGCTCAGTGCATATATACATATATATATATATATATATATATATATATATATATATATATATATATATATATATATATATATATACACACTCATATATATGTATATAGGTGAGTGTGTCTCTGTGTGTATGTGAGTATGTGTGTGTGTGTATGTACACACACATACGCATATAACCTGTACACATATTTATAATTCATTTACTTCAAATTAAATATGACAGTTTTATTATATATATGTATATATGTATGTAAATATATATATGTATATCTATCTATTTATATATATGTGTGTATGTGTATGTTGTTGTGTGTGTGTGTGTGTGTGTGTGAGTATGAATTATAAAAAGAAGAACGCAGAAGGAACAAAGTTTGACGAAATAAAACAGTGGCTTAGCGTTTTTCTCGAAAGAAAATATATTATAGCATTTCGGATGTCAATCCTTCGTCAGAAGCCAGAAAGATATAAACATAGAGGAAGTAGAATATAGAACTGTAAATTACAGAATGGCTAGAATCTAGATGGTTCTGCTGTACTGTCGAGTTTGTGTTTGTTGTGTGGATGCAATTATATAAGATTATGTGCTACAATGTCGGATCTCTGTGAACTGGCGGTGCTGTCCCTTGGTCACGTTTTATGGGATCGTGTTCAGGAAATCCGATAATTTAAAGTAATCGTTTGAAATGTCCCATCAAATACAGGACACAATCCTGTCTATTCTCTTGGAGGCGCTGAGATGAAGGGTACTGGTTCTAGAATTTTAGACAGTTAAGATGATCCAGTTGCTGTAAGGAGTGCATCATCCTTGTAGAGTGCTCTGGAGAGGTTAGAGAAGTATTGTTTAATTTGGGAAAGAAGGAATAGATCAACTAGGTCAGTAGTCTGGACTGCGTCAGATGAGCCCATAATTACATCAAAGAAATCGGTAGATGAGTTGCGGTTTCAGTTATTATCCTTGACGTGAATGAGAGTTTTCCGAGCAGGCAGGACGATATCAACGCCAGATCGAGAAATGGGTGCGCTCTTTCGACGGGTGAAGGAAATAGAATAGTTAATTATTCATATGCACACACACATGCAGACGAGATGCCTACCAAATTTCTCACCTGAATTATGACAACAGTGGCTGATGTTTTGCTCAAGGTACTATGCAATGAATTGGATTGAACCAGCAACCTGATGGTAATCAGGAGAACTACTTAACCACGAATGTACACGGCCATGCGTGCATTTTTATTTCTCTGTTTATGGCGCTTTTCTAATGGAATCGGCAGAAAGCGGAGAGAGCTGTGCAGGTAAAATGTCGGAGGCTGTCGGTGCAGTTGGATTAGACTTGTGTTGTTATGAATGCCAAACTTGTACTTCCCATTGATTATATTTGCTAGAGTTCTGCCTCAAGATAGAATTATTATCTTCTTAGAAACATGGAAATATTTGTGAGAGAGGAAAGTCTAGAGTCAGTTAGATTCGTAGATTTCCTAACCGAGAGATATTCGCAATGTTTCAGATATTCCTACCCCCTCCCCCCACCATTAACGTTTGCATTTCTATATATTCCGTTTTAATTCAGTTTGGTTGTTGTTGTTGTTGTTGTTGTTGTTGTTTTACTAGTCTTACCTGTGGTGGTTGTTTTTGTAAATGTGTTGCTCCTGTTCGTGCTATTGTTGTTGTTATTCTTGTTGTAGTGTTTTGCATATGTTTGTTTTTATTGTTCTTGCTGCTCAGTTGTTGGAGTTTAGTTGTTGATATTGTTGCATATCCTTTTAATCAAGGAGGAAGATTCCGATTTAAAATGCTATCCTCTATCTGCTTTCATCTGTCACAACTATACACAGAATGTGTTGGATACAAACATATATCACATATACACACATAATACACACACACACACACACACACACACACACACACACACACACACACACATTCATACATAATGTATTAAAAAAACAGATACATACACAATATGTATGCAAATAGTTACATATATGTACACAAACATTCTTTGTATGCGTGTAAGATTCTATGTATGCATTTATAAGCATATTACACATGTGATGCACACATACACATACATAAGCTGCAGAAATGCACAGACATGCAAAGATCTATCTATCTATCTATCTATCTATCTATCTATCTATCTATCTATCTATCTATCTATCTATCTATCTATCTATCTAAGTGTGTATATGTATTACTCACAAATATACTTTCATTCTTATATTGAAATCCTAATGCATTTTCGTTTAAGCGCTATGCATACATATGCTCTTTAAAATACATACAACATACATACGTGTGTGCATTTACATATATTTGTATGTGTGTGCGTTTGTATATTTCGTGTTTTACAGGCCTCACCACAAAACATTTCCATCTGCAGAATGCATCTCAATAACGAGACATAAAGTGACTTACGCTAATACACTTCACGATTTTGCTCCTGCTCAACTACTGAGTTCAACTATCAATACGTATCAGTCCTATATAACACCGTCACGATAAAACATAGGCTCTGCCTGTTTGCTGTCTGTTTTGTCAGTAAATATTTATTTAAAGCGTTAAGGCGGCGAGCTGGCGGAAGCGTTAGTTGCATCTCGTCCGTCTCTACTTACTCAGTTCAAATGTCGCTGGGGTCGACTTTATCGTTCATCTTTTCGGGGTCCATGAAATAAGCACCAGTTGATAATTGGGGTCGATGTAATCGACTTACTCCCTTCTCCGAAATTGCTGGCCTTGTGCCAACATTTGTTGTCAACGTCTATTTAAAACTTTACGTCTTTACATCCAACGTTTATCTTAATGTTCGGTGGCAAGGACTCATAAGATCAAAGAAATATGTCACTCTGAAGTGGAATTCCACTGATGCCAAATTTAACTGTTCCCATTTCGGGGTCATGTATTCCGCCTCATTATGTTTTGCGTGCATATATCGCGCCCTTGAGGCGTGGTCGGCATGAACTTAGGGCCTCAGCTAAAAGTGACCAGTCACGTGAGTCATTATCTCATTTGTCCCAAATATGTTTCATTGTAAATGCGGACACTGCACTTTCCAGTCTGGATATTTGGGGATCTCGAGCAGTGAAATTACTTTTAGATTCAAAACTTAATTCATAATCGTTTATAATGTTCATGCCATATTCCTCTTCATTAATGTTTTTCTTCAGAATATTAATAAATGTTAACTTATGTCAGATGGTTAACACAATGTATAAGTTAGTTGTGTAACAGTGTTGTATTTAGGAGATCATGTTATGTTATGTAATCAAGTATATGTATAATATACTTTAATAAAATGCCATTGACGTCATGCAATAGTGTTGTACACAATACTACTTTTATGCATGGCTACTACTTAACGATATGCAATCGTGTTGGCGTATCTAGATGGCGAATCGATATAGTGGAGGAAAATTAGAATTGTACACAATATGCAATATATATTACCATTTGTAGGAATGACTATCCTAGGATAGATATGAAAAAAACAATTCATTCCTGTTGTTGAATACATTTATGAGGAATACGAAATATTGGTGACAGATCTCTTTCAAGATTTTCTCCAGTTGCAAACATTACAGATTTTGATGTAGCAGTTTGGGGTTGAAATACACGCAGAGGGCATCTGTCCAGTAGATGTGGACATAACATTCAAAATCAGCAACCAAAATGGTGTTTATCACTGGTTTCGACGCTGAGTTTTACACTTGTTCATTCAAAGACAAATTCATTGAACTGTAAGAATCCCAGTGCCAGGTGCACCATTAATAAAAGCCTCAGACTAGAAAGAATGAGATACACTGTACAGCACGTCTTAACCCTTTCATTCAGGTAACAATTGCCCGCTATGCTTGCACACTGTCGACGCCAACTCAGTATCCCTAACAGAGCCCGGTCTAACTCGGAGCTACGATAAGATTCACATAAACCAGGATGGAATGGAGTGGGGCCGAACATCACATCTCTTACATTCAAGCTCACACGTACACACACATATATGCATACGTACATACATGCAAACATATATTGACACACTCACTAACACTAACACACGCGCGCACACACACATATATATATATATAAATGCATACGTATGTACATGCTTGCATACGTATACATATAAGTTGATACATATATATGTACGTTCGTACATACATAGATGCACGCATACGTCTAAAGAGACAGACGAACACACATTTATAGATACAAATACATTCATACGTTCTTATAGATACGTACATACACACATACATACTTCTGTAGTAACATACACATACACGTATACCTACATTCACACAGATATTTACATATCCCCCTAGGTAGGTATTCGCGTGCATATGTTCCTCTACAAGGACGTACACAGAGTTTGCACCTAAAACATTCATTATATATTATTGTTTTTGTAAAGGATAATATATTTTCATATAAAAGTCATGTCAATCATAATGAAAAGCCATTGAGTTTCATTTCAGGTTTATTTCGGACAGTTTACACTTAATATCCGCTGATATACTTGCATTCACTTTACTCTAATGCTTCAGATCAAAAATTTCATAGTTAATAATTTTCTGAAAATGTCCTGTTTGATGGCAATTTATAATCTGTGTAGTTATTGTTAAAAATCATAAACTAGAATAGAAGGAGACGAAAAGGTTAAAATTGTGTCCCCGAGTGCGAAGAGTTCTATCAAGGGAGATAATTAAATTTCCACATCTTTCTATTTATACAGTAATGTGTGAAACGTGTATCTAGGGAGGGTCGCTTAGTTCTTGCATTCATAAATCAGTAATTTTTAACTGATTCACAGCTTATAAAGAATGTAATTATAGAGTATCTACATATATATATTACTTGATGACTTGTCAGGTAAATTTATCATCTCTCTCTTTCTCTCTCTCTCTCTCTCTATTTATACAAGTACCTTATTTCTGGTTATAGTTCTAAAGTCTCTCCCCAACAGAGAAAAAGCTAGACTCCAATAAACAAGACTCTTTCACTACAATTTAGGCAATAACTAGTAAAGCATGTATATATGAATATATATATATATATATATATATATATATATATATATACATATGCATATATACACACGTATATGTACACCCACACACACACGCACACACACACACACACACACACACACACACACACAGCTCGTAATGCGGCAGTGCATGTTATTCCATTGAGGAGTTGCTCTTCACACACAATATCTCTCCGTCCAGTAACACAGGGCATCCGTTTAGCTCCCCGTGTCTCCACCGATGCCGATTCCTGCTTTACTACACGAAAGCCTCTTCAGAAAATATGTTGCTTTTTATACTCAATGAAACAGATTCCTCGTTTGCATTGAAAATTTGTCTTCCTGCTTCCTGGCTCTGCTCTAACCAACTGGAGTCTTCTCTGTCATTCTCAGCAGTTTTCCAGTCAGTGTTTTCTACCCTTTTTAACAGTTTATTGGTGGACATGTCAGACATCCAGATTTGAACCAGGATCCCAAGGAAACACATCTTCCTTGGCAGCTCCCTTCATCACCAGCCTCATGCATCACTTGACTCCTTAGGTCCTTCACTTTTTTAGCGCTTTCCACTTTCATAATTATGTACACACCGATATCTGCGACTGATATTGATATGTAACAGCTTTGCACAAACACACACACACACACGTCTCTCTCTCTATATATATGCGTATACATTTATACATAATACATATCCAATCAGTTACCATACACATAATCATGTGTGTGTATATATATATACATACACACATGCTTACATGCATGCATGCATACATTCGTACATACATATTTGTGTCCGTGTGTGTATAAAATTGTATGTATATATTACTGAGCGAAATGTATCTATTAATGTAATATATGGATCTACATCACGAAATTATTTTGTGAGTGTATAAAATGTAGGAACATGCAAGTTGGCGAGTTGTTGTATATCAGTGTGTATGATTGTGTATACAGCTACCATTCTCTGTATATTGATAACTTCATATATATGCATATGTGTATATAAATATATATACATATATATCTATATATATATATATATATATATATATATATATATATATATATATATATATATATATATATATATAATTATATATCTATATAAATATATATATCCATATATGTAGACATACATCTATGTGTATGTGTCTATATATATGCTTACATGTGTGTGTGTATACTGACACACCTGTAATCACTAATACAACAATATTTATAGCCAATCGAATGTCAATATGAAGCTGAAACGTAAGAGCACCAAGCCAAGATGGCGGCAGAACAATATTTGCGAGACATGTGACGTTGTTTTTTATCTCTTGTCAACAGCAACTAAATCAGTTAATTGGTTTACAATAAAAGAAACATGCTATTTTAGTTTGTTGGCTATTAAATACGCCGATAGAGCTGTCTATACACAAATATACACCCGACGAACAAAAATAAGGTGTTGCTATGAAGTGACACTGTAGAAAATGTTGTAGAAATAACAGTCGAGTCTCTCTCGGATCACAGCTCACTGCTTTGAATTGGGTAATGTAAGGATTGAGAAATAGAGCGGTACGTCACGGATGGATTGTCGTTCATATCTATGTTCGATCCGGACATGAGGAAGGAAAACAACAGCGACATCAACAACAACAGCAGAATAATAGCGGTAACAACAACAACAACAACAACAGCAGCAGGAGCAACAGCAGCAGCACCACGACGACGACGACCACCACCACCACCACCACCACCACCACCAACAACAACAACAACCAAAGAACAGTGGCAACAGCTGTACGAACAAGAACATCAACAATAACGGTAACAACGAAAACAATAACAGCAACAAACCCGTTTCGTGTAACGGTTGTTGTATGGCCCTAGGCTGGCTCTGAGCTAACAAACCTGTGATCAAAATCGTTCCTGCCGTGACTATTCCATACGACCACATTACAGAATGTATGCATCCTTTCTGAAGTGTATGATAGGCTGAGTAATTTGAGGGTGCTTTGACTTCTATTTTTAGCAGATCGAGCGACCCATGATTCTGCTATGATTGAATCATCCTTGTAGGATTGTTTGATTTTTTCAAATTGTCGATGGAATTTGATAAAAGTTGGCGTTTCCAGGTGTAAACTGTCAGCGGTGTCTCTTTAAATTGAATGATTTTCCCATTCTTGAGTGACAGCTTTCATAAGTTGCATCAATCAACGAGAAATTACTGCATTAAACATTCACATTTAGTTTTATTTCTCCTCTTTGTTCACATTCATCGATATCATTGATAGTTTAATTCACAGAAATATTCCAGCTGGAAATCGATAAAGTGAGGCAGAATATGACAGAACATTGATGGAGATTGATGTTTAGTCGTTATTATTATTATTATTATTATTATTATTATTATTATTATTATTATTATTATTATTATTATTATTATCATTATTTTATTATTAAAGTGATAGTGGAGAGGTAAACGTTGCTTTCTACAAAATTTGTCGAAAGTATGTTCCAAGCGGTGCCAAAAGATTGAAAAATGAGGAGAGAGTATTTTCTCTAGTGGTCAGGTTGACCATGATTTTGTGGGGTTCCCCACGAGAACCCTTAGAAGTCTCCCCACCTATTAAGGAATTTTCTTGAATGTTTGTTTTCTTGGTTTCTGATATTTCACTCTTAGTGTGATTTCATGAAACTCCGAGTGAAATCACATCACATTATATTGTATCGTCCTCAAGCTGCCTCTCGATCCTCAGTGGTTAATAAACAAATATTGATGATGATGCTGATGATGATGATGATGATGATGATGATGATCATCGTCTTTATCAGTTGGCAGAATCGTTGGGACGTCGGAGAAAATGCTTAGCAGCATTTCTTTCGGCTCCTTAGGATCTGATTTAAAATGCTGCTGAGGTCGATTTTGACTTCCATCCCTTTGAGGGTTGATAAAATAAGTACCAGTCATATACTGAGGTCGAGGGTATTGATTCTCCTCAAACTTTTTGGCATTTTCCCTAAAATCAGAAATTCTAATATAATGCTAATATTAGTTTCAAATTTGGCGAAAGGCCAGCAATTTCGGGGCAGGGGGTCAGTCAATTACATCGACCCCCGGACACTACTCATTCCATCGGAAGGATGGAAAGCAGATTTGAGCTCAGAACATCAGGACGGACGAAATACCGTGGAACACTCTGTCCGGCGTGCTAACGCTTCTGCCAACTCGCAGATTTAATTCTTCTGCAGCTAACATCAACAAGGAAATTCAAACTTCACCGAGGTCGACTTTGCCTTTCACACTGTATGTAAAGTATTTTCAAATCTATTGTATTTGTGGGGCCTTGAACTGCTGGCGTCTTTTAGAAAGTGTTTTGTGTCATAATTTGTTCAAGTGTTACCTGACATCAACATTGGTAGTGACAGAAATGGGGTGGCAAGGTGTAGGGGTGAATTATTCATAGGTAAGATATGTAAATTATATATGGTGGTGGTGGTGGTGGTGGGGGGCTATGTGAAGCTATAACGACAAATTATAATAAGGGGTCACCACAAACGATGTTGTTGGCCCCTGTACTAGTGTAATGAGTAAGCAAATTCCAGTTAATTAAATGGTAATTGTCCTAATGAGAGGAAATATCAGGTGAGCGATAATGTGACAGAACTTTTGTCGAGGGGATCGGGTAAGCAGGGGAATCGGATAACAAGTCAAAGTTATGAAATTAATTAGCATTGTAATTACGCAGAGAGTGAGGTGATTACATATTAGCTCAAAAACTAATTGTAATTTAATTTGATCTTTGCCTGTTGCGGTAGATAACTATTGATATGTTTCCTCCTTCTCAGAGAACCATAAACCTATTCAGATTTGAAGAAATAATGATGCGAGATTCATTGTTTAATAAATATAGCAGAGTTGATGAGTCAGACTAACACAAACTATTCCAGTGTTTACGAGGTCCAGTGACGAGAAAACCTCTTTACGGATGGTCAGTAACTACTCCAGAGTTTATGTGAGAAAATCGCATACCCTTCTCCATCTGTTTAGTGGACAAGTGACCCGGTCACTTTGTGCAGGTGTTCAATGGTTGGAAGGAAAGACTAACTGGTGACAGGAAATTACTTACAGGTGTTCAATAAATATTTCAGTTTGTGCGACAGATAAGTATAATAATTTCGGAAAATTTCTTAGGGGCGACATCCTTATGGAATACAATAGTTAAGTGCATGATGATGTACTTAATGTGTTGAGCGAAACATTCTCAGTGAATGAAAATTATGTTTGCAGCGAGGAAAGTGAAACATAATTTTACTGATTAATATTAATTAAATCTAATGTAGTAAAGTGGGGGTGGGTTGACTTCGGAAATTTAACTCCTTAAAAACAGAGTTACGCAAGTAGTAGGGGATACAATTTGAAATTGTGATTTTGCTCACTACATTAAATATGATAGAATTCACTTAATTATTGTTTCACGCGGATGGCGTACCTAGGCAGCAACTTAATAGGTTTACCCAGTCACGTGATATCTAAACGGATAAAAGCATTGTTGCATATAGTTGTCCCCCTTTATGTTGTTTACAATCGATCTTGCCTTCCCGGGGTCTGAAAAATAAGGACCAGTCAAGTCCCGAGGAAAATTAACTCCTCTTGCCACGTCTCCAAACGTTGATTTATTTCGTCAAGATTACATTCAACAAATAATGACCCAACGAGAATGCTCCAACCTGGACTGTCACTCTCTCTACATTTTCTCTGCTTATGTATATCGGGATAATCTAGGACTTCCCTGCTATTATCTCCGCCGCCTATTTCATACTTTATCCACAGATTTCATGCTTTATTGTTGTTTACTTTTGCCAGTTTCGAACCAGAATCTTCCTCTACCATCAATCCACGCATATTTTCATGTGACAACTCTACATTTCCTCTAATATCTTTCTGACTTTAATGCTGTAGGTTCCACTATAAAATATACCCAATGCTGCTGCTACCGACACATAACTTTTATATTACTTCTTAATACATTCCATGAGATATCTAACCAATTTTCATCCAATGTTTTTCATTATGATCTATACGCACGTTTACTGCAATATCCTATCGAGATTTCATGTTATTTCTCCATATGTTTCGTGTGATATCTTTATCATCTCTAATACTTCGTGTGATATCTATATATGTGTCTAGTTTAAAAGCTTTACTAATAATTGTTCTGCTTAAACAACATTTATTGATTTCTAGTCTCACTATCAACTTTTTAAACTTATTCCGCCCAAACCGGGATATATTTAGCGATCTCGCCGAAAGGATATTACAGCGAAGCATGATTCTCTGGCTTTCCGCCACACTTTCAAGGTTGTTCTCTATTCTGCTTAACACTACGACAATCGCTATTAACAGAGAGAAAGAAAATAATAATAATAATAATAATAATAATAATAATAATAATAATGCACGGAAAACAATGGAAATAAACACATTAAAAAAAAAACATAAAATTTTAGCAAAATATTTTTAAAAGAAGAGATTTACGACTCATATTTCTCTCTCTTCTTTATTTGTATTTATTTCTTTTTTTGTTTTTGTGAAATTAATTTCGTTGTTTTTGCCCCACGGACAAATTGAGATGTTGATCCCAACTTTAAGATGGAGCTGACATTCGGAGCTTGAGGCCAGAGGAGGAAAAAAAAAAGAAAAAAAAAAGAAGAAAAAGAAGAAAAAGAAGAAAAGAAGAAGAAAAAAAAGATTTAGTGATTAAGCTCATTGATAAGGCAGTAAAGAGTTATTTGAAGAACGTTCTCTCTTCTGGCAACATCAGCGAACTCGAGTAGAATACAAAATTATGATGCAACGATTCCATTTCAGTCGACCCATCCTAGATTCACATGGAAATCTCAATGTTTCGATTTATTAGGATGGGGAGCTGGCGGAATCGTTAGCAGGCCGGACGAAATGCTTAACGGCATTTCATCCGTCTTTACGTTCTGAGTTCAAATTCCACCGAGATAGACTTTGCCTTTCATCCTTTCAGGGTCGATAAATTAAATACCACTTGAGCACTGAAGTCGGTCTAATCGACTTACCCCCCACCTCCTGAAGTTGCTGATCTTTTGCCAAAATACGAAAGCAAAATTTCGATTTACTTATCCAGAGAGGAAGATGAAGAGTTCACCTGGTCCTGGATGAACGCTCCTGGTACATACACTGCCCACAGGTATAGATTCTCGCCTATGAGGAAATAGCCTGCTCTTTACTCTGTGCAGGTTTTACAAGTTCCCAGCAACGAGTGAATAACCTAGTATGCACCTGTCAAGGGTTATAGATTTACAACTGGGGGTAAATAACCACCCTGCTTCATGCGAGAAAGGCTTAGGGGGAAATCCCCCCAAAAACTAACTGCAGAGGAGCTTCTGGAGCTGCCTGGGTTTTAAATTGACATCATTGTGTTAAACTCTTCAATCATACATAAATGCATACATACATACAGACATACACAAATACATACGTACGTACATACATACATACATACACAAATACATACGTACGTACGTACATACATACATACATACATACATACACAAATACATACGTACGGACATACATACGTAAAACAAAGGAAAAGTCGAACTCGGCGGAATTTTTACTAAGAACATAAGGACGGACGAAATGCTGCTAAGCGTTTTCTTCGGCGTGGTAACGATTCTACCTGCTTGCCACCTTAACAATTACAATGATATTGATTTCAAGGCCAGTAAGTTCGGGGAAAGGGGCAAGATGATGACATCGACGCCGGTGCCCAACTCCAACATATTTTATTGACTTCGAAAAGAAAAGTCGACCTCCACGGAATTTGAACTCAGACGAAATGTCGCCAAGCATTTTGTCCGGTACGCTAACGATTCTGCCATCTTAGCGCCTTAACAATTATAATAATGTTAAAGTGAAAAGAAAGCCAATATCTTAGCAACAACCTTGACTTCAGGCAGTGAGAAACATAATCCTACGCCTGACCGATCTCGTCAATATAATAATACCATTAAACACCTTTCTTCTGGAATATAGATCGGATATCATAATGAAGACCACCACTGTAGCTTTCATTTGGTTCTCTTTGTTGCTGTTGTTGTTGTTCTTATTGTTGTTGTGGTTGTTGTATTGAAAAAAAAAACAATCCATATTTCCATAGAAAATGGCTGCCGAACAATGTTGTTAAAATATTCAATCAACTGCATTTAGTGTTGGTGAGTGAAGTCGTTACACAAATAATGTTAAAACTGGTAACATGAAAAGGGTTTGTATTTCTAGGTAAATCGCTCGTAAATAGCAGGTGTTGTTAGAGTTTACTGACTAAACTAACACAATGGCTAACATTCTGAAACACAAACAAGAATGAAACAGAACAATGAAACACACACACACACACACACACAGAGGCACACACAGGCACACACATACGCGCACGCACTCACATAAGCGTACAGATGATACAGCAAGCAGTGCGAGGGGCATACAAAATCGTTGTGAGGAAGGACAACAGCGATTTGTGTTTTATTATTTTATCGATTCAGTCTTTATATTTTCTCTGAGAAGAGATGAAACGATTTCGTAGATATGAAAAGGAAAGCAAGAATTATGTATGTATGTATGAGTATGTGTGTGTGTGTGTATGTGTGTGTATGTGTGTGTGTGTGTGTGTGTGTGTGAGTGTGTGTATTTGCATTTAAATAACTGCATGGGTGTTTGTTTGCATGTATTGAATATGGAGCAACTTCGTGACATAAAAGTATAAGGAAATAAATATCGAAAGTCAATGTTGATATTTAACCCAGACCAGTCCGAATCTGGTTTCGTCCTCAAGAAAGATTCACCAGAATAAAATATAGAAACCAAAAAACGCAAGGGCCGTTGTACTCTGTTATATTCGAAATGTTCGGGCAACTTTGTGAAGTTATGAGCGTAGAACTTAGAGAAACATTTCGCTCGACAAATCGTATCGAGCGTAGCGTCTCCGTAGAAGAGCCTTATGGGTAAAGCAGCGCCATCTTGATTCATTTTTATGCTTCTTTCAGCGAACATGTTAGGACTAAGTGGAAATAACGTATGCGTCTATAGATTGTGTTGGTTGAAAATGCATAGATATATTGTGTATACAGCATCGCTATATCTATCTATATTTGTATCTGCATAAATATGTATGTATATATGATTGTGCGTACGTACGTATGTAAAAGTGTGTATGTATATATATTATATATATATATATATATATATATATATATACATAAACTATAATAAGTGTGTTGAAAGATTACAGCACCAGTCTACTAGAAATAGACCCCAAATGGTCTAGGAACCACTTAGATTATTACTCCAATATACAAGGTTGTAAGCGAGGAAAATAGACAGCGAGGATTTATAAAATAATTTGGATAGTACCATATCTGTAGATTTCACGGTTCGAGTTATTAAAAACACTTTCCGATCATCAGTAGTAACATGCCGTACGTAAATAAATGAAAAATACTTTATACATACCGCCATAAGCGCAAATAATGTACATGCATTTCGCACGTATTCGTAGACCATTTGGGGTCTATTTTGCGCCAGTCATAGTTCATATGACTGAGGTGAGCGATGTTAAAAAGAAGGGACTTCGAAATTAGCGTATTTAAATCTCTAAGCGTCATTTTTAACTCAGAACTCTAACAGCTCTAACACATACCACGTGACATTCTCTGCCTTTGTCTGGTTCTTCAATTATCGACCCAAAAATGATATGAAAGGCCGAGTTGACCTTGGTGCGATGCAGACTTGAACGCAGTGAGCCGAATCTAACATTCCAAGACATATTATACAAAACTATAAGTCAGCCATTTCCATGTACATACCACCCACACATACACACACCTACACCTTCACACATACACACACCTACACCTTCACACATATACACCAACACACACACACACACACACACACACACACACACACACACACACACACACACACACACACACACACACACACACACACACACACACACACACACACACACACACACGTACCTATTTCTGTAAGTAAATTCTGTTTGTTTTCATTAAATTTTTCTGTGGAATTGTTGCAAGTTGTGTCACGAAAGACAATTCATATTGAAGCACAACTCCTCTCAGAATGGAACATTCTTAATTCTCTCGTGTCCATTTTCCCGCCTATCAAACGCACATTTATATATATATACATACATATATATACACATATGTATGTATATATATGCATACACACATGCGGATATATGGGGAGCTTTATCTATTGTTTTCCCTCCTACAACAACCTTTCACACGCACACACACACACGTGCGCACGCGCGTGCGCAAGCATTCACATGCACATGACACCACCGTACATGATGCTATTAGGCCTGCAATTACGGAAGTAATTAAATTATCGTGTAGTATTACTTCGATAAAAATGATTTCTCTCTCCATCGTTTAATAATATTCCATCAGCGAGCCAACACAATAAACAACAGATCTGATAATTTTCTGTTCGCTGCAAAAAGCCCCTTGGCATTTCA